>NW_014542367.1:1506732-1512147 GCF_000741045.1 Vigna radiata var. radiata | reverse complement strand
GCTGTGATAGGCTTGGCAACTTGTGAAGCGTGTTGTGATAGGCTTGGCATCCTTTAAAGAGTGCTAGTTACGTTGAGGATTGTTCGACGTGGGTTCAGATTGTAGAAGAGGGGATTCTTGCTGCAATTCTGGTTTTGTGTTTGCAACTATATTTGATTTTGGGTTAGAGAGAAGATTTATATTTTTGCGTGGTGCTTCTATAAATTCCTTGTTGTAAAAACCGCAACCATTATAGTGCATTTGCTTCAAAGATTGTAAGGACACTAGATGTAGGCTTTGTTGGCCGAACCAGTATAAAAACCAATGTCAACTACATTTTAGTCGACTTTATTTGTTTAGCAGTCAACTACATTTTTCTGCTGCACTGAAATTTTCATTACTTGCATTTCAAGGAAAGATCAAAAAGCTTTGAATTTTCATACCAAAATTGCGAAAAGATTTTGTTTTTGAACTAACACCAATTCACCCCCCCCCCTCTTGGTGTAAAACGAAGCCAACCTATTTCCTAATAATTGGCACCAAAGCTGGTTTTAATAAAATATTTGAAAATTCAGTCGACTCTGTTTTTATCCTATTCGACTGAAAAACCTGGGGAAGGCTTCAAATTTTCAAACTTTTGGTGAAGGTGCTTCAACAAACAAACCACCTCTGTTTGCTGGTGAAAACTATCCTTTTTGGAAAATTCGCATGCAGATCTTTCTTGAATCGCAAGATAAAGGAATTTTGGATGCCTACAAAAACTGTTAATAGTGAAATTTTTTTAAAACCTTTTACTAAGTGGACTGCTGATGAAAATAGAAAAGCTCAGTATGATGTTAAAGCTAGAAATATTATTGCCTCTACACTAACAATTGATGAATTTTTCAGGATATCCCAATGCAAGTCTGCATAGGAAATGTGGGATGTTCTAGAGGTAACACATGAAGGCACGGATGAAGTCAAGAGAGCCAGGAAGAATTCATTGGTACAAGAGTATGAATTGTTCAGAATGAAGGCTGGTGAGAGCATCTATGATGTCCAAAAACGGTTTACTCATATTGTAAATCACCTGATGGTTATTGGCAAAGTTTTTGATAAAGAAGAGATCAACATCAAGATTTTGAAAAGTTTGAACAGCAATTGGCAACCAAAAGTCACTGCAATCTCTGAATCCAAAGATCTAACAACTATGAATATTGCTACCTTGTTTGGCAAGCTACGTGAACATGAGTTGGAACTTCGTAGACTAAAGGATGAATAGGAGATTGAAGAAAAGAAGTCCATTGCTCTGAAGGTTGCAAGCAATAATCTCACAGAAGCAGAGATGGACGACAGAGAACTGATGACCTCGATGGTAAGAAAGTTTAGTCGACTTATGCAAAATGATAGTCAACTGTCTAACCATGCAGGTCAAAGCAAGAAGAAGAGCTTCAGCACAAACACTATCCAATGCTATGAATGTGGTAAAGAAGGTCACATCAAGCCTGATTATCCTGAATTACAGCCAAAGCAGAAAGGAAAGAAAAGATTTCCTCAAGGCAGAAATATGAGAAAGAAAGGAGCCTACATTGCTTGGGAGAATTCAGACTCTAAAAGCTCAAGTGATGATGATGCTGACCAAGAGGAAAAATCCAATATATGTCACATGGTTGAAACTGCAAAGACTAAGTATGACAATGATGATGAATTTGAGAAGCTGCCTATAGAAGAGAAATATCAGCAGCTGATCGAGACATTCAGGGAATTGCATGCTGAAGCAATGCGACTGGAATACAAGGTTAATTGACTGAACTCTGAGAAAAGAGATTATGAATATAGGATTGATATACTTGTTACTGAAAATGAAAGATTAGAAAAAGAATTGAATGTAGCCTTGTCATCTGCTAAGAATATTGAAATTAAAATTGTTACTGTTGACAAAGCTTGTGAAAATTGTCCTGCTCACATGAAAAAGATAGATTACTTGACTAGCACGCTAGCTAAGTTTACACAAGGTAGAGACAATTTAGATGTTGTATTGAATTCCTCTTGCAGAATTAATAATAGACAATGAATTGGATATAAAGATCAATCTAACAGAACCAATGCTAGAAAATTAAATGTTTTGAGAAAACCTGCTAGAAATGCATGTTTTTACTGCATATGTGTTGGTCACACTGTTAGAAATTGTTATTATAGACATGTTGTCGTTCCTCAAGGATTATGTGTATGGATACCAAAGGAACATGTGACAAGAACTTACAATCAAGGACCCAAAGTTAAATGGGTACCGGCAACCAAAACTTAACTGTTTTGCAGGTTATGCAGCTGATACAGAACTGTTCTCAAGGATAAATCAACTATGGAACATTTCAAAAACCTTGAGTGTCTACAACTGGTAAATTTGTATCAACCTACTGCATCATGCATATATTGATTGAATGTTGTTGTATGATTGTTTGCATTGAGTGATTAAATTGTATTATTGATTGAATCTGTATGAAAATTTCTTTAAGTCAAAGTCGACTCCCTACAATAATACATTCGACTACGTCCTTTGTTTCTTATAGTTCTGAAATAGAAAAATTTTGTTTTGACCATTCATACATTTAATGTGGCGCGTATATTTCCCTCCTTAATCGAGTCATATCTTTATTCCTAATCACTTTTGTCCTGTCACCTTCCAAAACATCTTAAGTTTCTGCAAGAAAATTTCAAGAATTATCTTGTCATGGAGTCTTCAAGCTGTTCAGAAAGTGATGAATGCTTGTAAAAAATCAGCATGGGTGAATCAAATGTACGCAGTTGGTTCAGGAATGAAGGAGAACAACAACGATTTGTGAATGGTTCGGTAAAAGCTGTAACCACTCCCATGTGTATCAATCTTGATCTGTTCAAAGTTGAAGGATTTACGTTTCCATACTGGTTAGAAGAGCAAGGTCTATCGGATTTCATACAAATGAAAGGAACATGGTATCCGGACATGGTCAAGATATTCTATCACAATTTATGGGTTGAAGATGGAGATATCTTCTCTACAGTAAAAGGGGTAAAAATTCACCTTGATGATACTTTATGGAATATTCTAACAAATCTACCAACTGAAGGGACACTCTCACACTTACCCACATCGGAAGTAAATACCTTGCTGAACAAGAAATAGGTATATCTGGAATGGTTAAGATTTCCAGGTGTATACACCATTAAAAGGATATTTGCTCATGAAGGGCTACTAATGGAAGAGAAAATTCTTGCCCACATCTTGGCCAAAATCATTTGACCCAGAAGGATCAAGAAGGATCGAATGACAACAGAAGACATTTTTCTACTTCATGCTATCAAGAACAATATCTCCACAAATTGGTTACAAGTAATTAAGGATCATATGGAATAATGTATTCTGAAAAGATCTATGTTTCTACTTTATGCTTGCTTGATAAGTAAAGCACTGATACTTCTTGCAGTTGATGTCAAAAAAGAGCGCAAATGCATCTGGGGGTCTTCGAACTCGTATGATAAAGACTCACTCATGTCTCTTGGACTGGTAAAAACGATCAATGGTTGGAAATTCTTGGGTGAACATTGTATAAGAGACCTTATAGAAGAAAAGAAAATTGTGACTACTGGTGGAACACAATTCTTTCCAGAGACAAACTTTGACAAATTCATGGTCAATCAAATCAGGATTCTTCATGACAAATGTGACAAGTTGGAAAACAGGCAAAATGGAGATCCTCAACTGTTGTCTGACGGATCAAATGATGAAGACTCTGTTGAAACCTTCTGATTCTCTTTTTGTGTCTTTGTCTTCTCTCAGTGGTCATGACTGTATTTCCCTATAGTATTGTTCAAGCAGCTGTAAAATGTTCATATGTTTCATCTTAGATAATGGCACATAAGGCCATTTCATTTTGTTGTGTTTTGTTTTGTATTTCCTTGTTCTATGCTCTATCAATGTAACATCTTTTATCCAAGGAAATAATATCATTAGTTTAAATCAATACATTCACATTAAACTATTAAACAAAATATGATACTTTGTTTAATTGATTCGACTGTGCTATGTTTGACGTCAACTGTGTTATAACTGTCATACATTTTTATAGATTGACTTTTGTTATAGTTTGATATTATTCTTGCTTAACCACTGTACTTGATCTGGAAAAGGTTTTTGAAAGGTGTTGCAGGAAAAACATTGCTTTGACATATACATTTGAAGTTCAACATTGGGAAAAGCAATGCATTCGACTGATGGTTTAAAGCATTCAACTTCGTCCAAACTGGGTTAGCAATTCCAATTTTGGAATTTTATTCTATCCTTTCTGATTGCTTTAATCATTACTATTCTAATATTATCTTTATTCTTTACATGATTTTATATCTAAATTGAGATAATGTTGTGCGATTGTTGATATTTTTGTCATTGCATATATATGCGATTGAATTGTGTACCAATGATACAAATATGTGCTTAAACTAGTGATTAACTTATGATATTCTACATTGTGCACACAAACTGTTTTTGAAATTCATGCATAATGACAGGGGGAGTATCACTTCTTTACACATTGTTTCATCACACACTTATTTTTTAGGGGGAGTTTATATTTGTATTTGTGATGAACTTGTGATTCTGAGAGCATCATTGTCATTTTGAAAATGCATATCTGTTTGATGCTTCTCTGTTTTCAAAACTGCATAAATATCAAAGCATTCCTTTTTTGTTAATGCACAAAGGGGGGAGTTTTCATGAGTGTATGAGAGCAAGTCTATATGGGGAGAATTGTTGTATCATACTTTATCTGCTTGATGATATTTTTGCTGTATATGCAGAGTAAATGAATTGTCTTTATTGATTTTGCTACTTGTTTTACTCTGTCATATGTGGAACTGTACAAACATGGTTGAGTTATTAAGCATGGTTGCGCATCATCAAAAAAGGGGGAGATTGTTGAGATTGTTGAAAACACAAAGTCTATATCAAATTGGTTTTTGATGATGATAACACACTGCTTAATAACAGTACACGTGTTCCAAGTTTACATGTTCAGCTGATATAACAAATTAGAATGAACAATGCTTTTGTTGAACATGTTTTATTGATTTGCAATGTGTTCCTATGATTGATTACGTGTGACATGTATGGAACATGCTTGTATTGAAATGTGTGATAAAATGATTTTGATTACTTCTGCACATTTCTGAAGAAAAGCTCACAAGCACTTTTATGAACTTATATTCGTTGTGACAAAGGTCTAGTTCAATCGAATACACTGGTAATGGATTCNACTATGCTAAAATCTTTGTACAGATTTTGTGAACCTGTGCTTGATGAGATTTTGAGTTGAAAAGAATTTCAAAATGTTTTTTCATGTGTCAGTCGACAGTGTGGAACACCTATTCGACTGTGTTGTTGTTATTTTTGGAATTTTGTTATGCCTACATGCTCCAACGGCT
>NW_014542367.1:1483652-1500452 GCF_000741045.1 Vigna radiata var. radiata | reverse complement strand
TTTTGAGGTTGGGTGGGGTCCACCCTAAAAAAAAGAAACCCTAGGCCATGTGTTCTACAATTTTGGGCCCCTCATAATTTTTAACAATGGCCCAAAGTGCAAAAGTTTAATTAAAAATAATCTATACTACTAAGTTACAATATAATTAAAAGTGAAATGTCCAAGCGAAGAGTCTTGACTTATTTGATAGCACTCCAAATGTCCCAAATTGTATTTCCAAAATTTTCCCTGAAAATAATAATGCAAATAATTAGTTCAGAAAATTCAAATTAAGTAAAATAAGAATTTCCGATCAAATTAAGCATAATTAGGAAAAACGGGAAAATACCGGACAATTAAGCACAATTCCCTGATTAAATTCGGTACAATAAGCTAAGTGAAATCAATAAAATATTGACTCATCAAGGGGATTCTTGCTGCAAATCTGGTTTTTGTTATTGCAGCTATATTTTGGTTTTGGGTTAGAGAGGAGATTTATATTTTTGACGTGGAAGTCTTCTATAAATTCCTTGTTGTAAAAACTGCAACCATTGTAGTGCATTGTTGGCCGAACCAGTATAAAAATCAGCGTTTGATTTTCTCTATCCCTGCACTCTTTAATTCCAGTCGACTTTACTTTTTACACAGTCAACTACATTTTTCCGCTGAATATAAATTTTCATTACTTGCATTTCAAGAAATTTTAAAAAACTTTGTGCTTTTGATAAAAGATTGCGAAAAAATTTTGTTTTTGAAACATCACCAATTCACCCCCCCCCCTCTTGGTGTAAAAACGAAGCCTACCTGTTTTCCAATAGGGTGTTCTAGATAATTTCAACCACTGGTGGGGATCTCACTCAAACATCAGTCAAAATCAGTTTGGGCAGGCAGGTGGACTATTTACTAGACCACCGCAAGCTAACAGTGCTACAAAGCTTGAGGAGACACTCCAACAGTTCTTAAAGGAATCTCTCTCAATTCAGAAAAACATTCAGGCATCATCTAAAAACATGGAGGCACAATGTAAGTTCATAATTCAGAGACTGGATTGCATCAACAACAACAGGAAGCCTAGAAGGGAGTGCAGGGTAGTTGTCACTAGAAGTGGCAGTTTGAGCGCTTCATGGAGATCTTCAAAAAACTGGAGATCAACATACCCTTCTCAGAAGCCTTGCAGCAAATGCCTTCATATGCAAAATTTTTGAAGGAACTCCTCTCTAAGAAAAGAAAGTACATTGAAGAGGAAACAATTGAGGTACAGGGCAACTGCAGTGCCATCATACAAAAATTATTGCCTCCTAAGTTGAAAGATCCAAGAAGTTTCACTATCCCTTGCACTATAGGGAATATCTCTGTTGGGAAAGCACTAATTGATTTGGGGGCCAGTATCAATCTCATGTCACTCTCCATGTTTGAAAAAATTGAAGGCTTGGAACTTAAGCCTACCCGGATGACTCTCCAACTAACAGATAGATCTCTAAAATATCCTTATGGGGTAGTTGGGGACGTGTTGGTAAAAGTGGACAAGTTCCTGTTTCCTATTGATTTTGTTATCATGGAGATGGAAGAAGATGTGAATGTTCCTCTTATTCTTGGGAGACCTTTCATGAAGACTGCAAGAGTCCTAATTGATGTGGAAAATGGCAAGCTGAAGGTGAGAGTGCAAGATGAAGAAGTAAATCATGATGTCTTTCAAGCCATGTCTCACCCAAAAGATGATAAGGGTTGTTTCCCTCTTGACACTCTTGACAAAATATGCATGATTCAAGAAAAGGAGATATGTGATGTTCCCTCTTTGGAAGAAACACTTGATGACAATTATGAAAAATTGATTGAGGAAGGTTTGGATAATTTTGAAGAATTAAAGAAGGCCCCTCTGTTGAACTCAGAGGAAAAAGTTAAGGAAAGAAAACCAAAGTTGAAAATGTTACCTCCACACTTGAAATATGTGTTTTTAGAAGAAGGGGTAAACAAGCCAGACATCATCAGTAATTATCTCTCCCCCAAAGAAGAAGAAAAATTAATTGAAATCCTCAAAGCCAATAAAGGAGCTATTGGATGGTCAATATCAGATCTCAAAGGCATAAGCCCAACTTATTGCACGCACAAAATATTCATGGAGGATGACTACAGTTGAATATAATGAAAACTCCCTTGTGTTCAATACACACATAGGGTTCTCTATATATAATAGAAGAAATATGGGCTAAGCCCAAAATACAAATAAGAAATAATAACAAACAAACTAAAAGATAAAAGATAAATATAAACTAAATATAATATCTCTAACACTCCTCCTCAAGCTGGAGCATACAGATTGTATGGACGAAGCTTGGAATACATAAACTCAATTTGAAATATCTAATTTGTCTTCAAGAGTGAGCGGCAAGCAAATGTGCAATCACATGTCAACGAGGAATTTATGGACAGTGGTGGACAACTGCGAAACTTCAAATAGCACCATGAAACTTCAAGTAGGACGACTTTGACAAAGGAGAACAATGACAAACTCTAGGGACTGGATTGCCATCAAGTAAGGATGGGGCTTGCATCAAAACTACAGGGACTGCCATCACTAACTGATGGGGCCTGTAGTGGCTAAAAGCGACAAAAACTATAGCGGAAGCAGTAGAGGTAGGACTAGGTGTTCGTGCATCGGTGACACAAGTGGCGGAGACGGTTGCCGGAGACGGTGGTCGGAGACGATGCCGGCGGCGATGGACGACCGGCAGGTGGTGAGCGGCAACGAGCAGATGCGAGACAGAAACCAGAGATTGCCCATTGAAGTATAAATGCACAGGTTGAAAAATAAACTTTTAGGGAGCCGCCGATGGCGGCGGCCACCAACGACAACAAAGACAAAGTAGAAAAGGATCAGAAAACCTGCTCTGATACCAAGTTGAATATAATGAAAACTCCCTTGTGTTCAATACACACATAGGGTTCTCTATTTATAATAGAAGAAATATGGGCTAAGCTTAAAGTACAAATAAGAAATAATAACAAACTAACTAAAAGATAAATATAAACTAAATATAATATCTCTAACAACTACAAACCAGTGGCTTAACCACAAAGAAGATTAAATCCATTAATGAAAGAGGAAGTGAGAAAAGAAGTACTAAAGCTACTTGAAGCTGGTATTATTAATCCTATCTTTGACATTGCATGGGTAAGCCCAGTACAAGTGGTACCAAAGAAAGGAGGGATGATATTTATTTGTAATGAAAAAAATGAACTCATTCCCACAAGGACAGTTATTGGATGGAGGATGTGTATTGAATGCAGGAAGCTAAACAATGCTACAAGGAAGGATCACTTTCCTCTTCCTTTCATGGATCAAACGTTAGAGAGATTGGCAGGTCAGGCTTTCTATTGTTTTCTAGATGGATATTCAGGGTATAATCAAATTGTGGTGGATCCTAGAGACCAAGAAAAAACGAATTTTACATGTCCTTTTGGAATTTTCGCTTACAGAAAAATGCCATTTGGATTATGTAATGCCCCAGCCACTTTCCAGAGATGCATGTAGGCAATTTTTCAAATTTAATAGAAAAACGCATTGAGGTTTTCATGGATGATTTCTCAGTTTTTGACAGTTGCTTTCATCAATGTTTGTCTAACCTGGATGTAGTACTCAAAGGATGCACCCAATCTAATCTCGTTCTCAATTGGGAGAAATGTCACTTTATGGTAACAGAAGGTATTGTTTTGGGGCATAAAATTTCCTCCAGAGGAATTGTAGTGGACAGAGCCAAAGTAGAAGTCATTGAAAAACTTCCACCACCCACCAATGTGAAAGGAATCAGAAGCTTTTTGGGACATGCTGGTTTTTATAGGAGGTTCATCAAAGACTTTTCAAAAATTGCAAAATCATTAAGCAACCTCCTTGTAAAGGACTGTTAACACTCTGCCAAGTGTAACAGATCGTATGAAGTAATAATAAAATGGTAAGTCCAAGTATCGTTTTCCCAAGAGACTCATGGCACTAAACTATTGTGCTTTTGCTTAACCAATCAAGACTATAAGAACAATATTTTGGACTTTTTGAATATAAAGTACGGAAAAATAAATATGAATGTCATTTGATCAATTGAGGTTAAACACAAAAGTGGATGGATGATGTTGATAATATGAGATGGGTTTGTTGCTAGGGTTCAGATTTCACCCAATCACTCTCATATATCTACTTTTCTTATTAAATTCGCTTTATTATCATATTGTCATGCAAACTTTCTTAGTCTACCCTAAACCCAATCCTTGGCGAAAAGAGCCTATCACTAATTGCAGGCTTGCTATCTCTAGCCTCCCCTATTAACTAATAATGCATGATAAACGAAAGAAAAATACAATTAATTGATCGTCCTACCCCTATCTCTAGGCGGTGTTAGCATAATCAAAGAATTCCCCCCAGTTCATGACATTATTGTACGTCTCCGTATCAATAAAGACAAACAACATTTACCGAATGAGTTAAACGATAAAAACATTAAGCAAAGGTAAGGAACCCAACAATTGATAATATAAGCATATGCAAGCATATAAATAAAATAAGAATTTTGATATAAGAGAGTTTAGAGGTTACATGTCTCCCCAACAACAAATAAGGTTAGTTCTCCATCGTCATGAAGAAACTAGGTGAATGGAATGAAACAATGAAGATAGAAACCCTAAAGAGGAGAAAAGGAGAGTTGTCACAATCTCCAAATCTAACCCCAAAGGGGTGAAAAGTGTGTTTCTATGCCTAAGCCATCAAAAGATACATTCTCTAGAGTGTCTAGGCCTTTAAATAGGTCATCAAAATTACAGAAAACAAGTGCAAGCCCAAACATATCATAAAAATAACATAAAACAGGTCCAAGCTCGCGTCCAAACCACTCAGCGCTCAAAAACGGTGCTCAGCGGTTTGCCCCAAAACCGCTCAGCGGCCAAAACCACCGCTCAGCTCTCTGGTCAATTGGTTGACTTTTCTGGTTGATTGGTTGACTTTTCTGGTTGACTGGTTGACTTTTCTGCATTATATTTGACTTTTCTGCACTACAACCCTTGGTACTTCAACCTTTCTTGCAATTCATTCCAAAAACCTACAAAATCAAGGGAATTAATAAAATTATAAAATATGTCCTCAACTCTTTTATTCACAAAACTAAAGAAAAATCATGAGTCAAAGCAAGTTTTTAAGAAACAAGGGTGCATTTGATATCAAAATTAAGTATAAAAATAACGGTTTTTCAACCTTTATCACATCCCCAAACTTGAAACTTTGCTTGTCCTCAAGCAAACAAGATGAAACTTATTCTTCCACAAATCAACACAATGGTTCAATCACATTCAAAAGCTCTTTCTTTCAAGATAGGTAATCACTCAATTCAACTCATCAATAGAATTTAGTTAAGATGTGCACATGCTTTGATTCAATATACCCATCATGGTGTTCACACAATCACATAATCTTCCAACATATGCTATTCTCATGAATGATTAATTAGCTAAGCATAGATATAATCATGAATTAATGGAATCAATCCTCACCAGATAAAGTGTTTCTCTCAAGTGTTTCACTCAAAGGTGTTTTAGAAGTCACTCCTTCCCACTACTATCCACATGTCACATAGAACAAAATTGCCTTTCATTTACCATAATCAAATATCATCACATACACATGTCATCACAAGGACTTTTCAAGGCTTATAATGTGGTTGGGCTAACAAGGAAAATTGGTTTTTCTATATCACAAAACCCTTGAGTTAAGAGAGTTCTCTATACATTCATAGTTCAAGCACAAACTCTCTCTTTTTACCAATCTTACTTATTCCCAACTTTTCCCCTTTTCTTCACATTGAGCTTTTCTTTTCATGCTTTTTCTTTTTCTATCTTTTTCATCTTTTCTCATGCATTTTCTTTTCAACTCATAAGCTCAATGCCTAACTTTTCTTTTCTTTTTCAATTCTCCCAACAACCCCAAACTTGAACCTTTAACCATACCCCAAAAATATTTCTCAACCTAAATCAAGGCAAAGAATTTCAAAGCAAGGGTTTTCACATTTTGTTTAAGGCTTAGGTTCAAAAACGGTAGAACATATAATGTTCCTTTTTCATGTGGGACGAAACTTTTGGCTAGAAAAGGGCTTTTCAAAAACGGCCTTGATCATATGACACATACATGCAATTCAATCAATCACAAAATATCAGGCAAAACCATTCATGCTTCCAGTAGATAGAAAATATATCAATAAGAACTCTGGAGCTCAAAAACCTCACACAAGCTTATTCCAATCATTCAATCAATTACCCTGCTTAGCCTCATAATCACAATCACAAAACCACAATGCATCTGTTCACACAGCTTGTGAACCACCACCTATATATCAGCATATTGTGCACATTCTCAACATCATCAATATCAAAGCATCATCAAGCAATACCCATCATGCAAAAATATCAATATCAAACCACTGCATCAGATAAAGTGTCCAACCAAGTTCATCAACCCTACACTACTAAAAAGAAACAAATAAATACAAAAACAAAGGATAGAAAATCCTTATCTAGTGCAGATAGCATCCATCAGTAAATGCTATCTCATCTCCTTTTTCAAAATCGTCATCCTCAACATCTTCCTCCATAGATGGAGCTTCAGCTACTCCAACTCTGATTCCTTCTTCTTGTTCCTCACAGTCTTGATCCTCTTTCTTAATGAGAAGGCCTTCCCTGCACCAAGTACAATTCACAAAACCACAAGAAATCTCATTAAGCGTTAGTAAAACACAAAACTTCTTCCAATGAATGTGGAGGAATCGACCCCAAATAACTGTGCTCTCACAAAACCCCAAACTTGGATGGAAAAACTGATAAAAATTGGGTTTTCAAGAGAGAGGATGATAAGAGAAGTGTTGGGAAATCTTTGAAAGAATGTTTGAAAGTGAAAGAAAGGTTATGGGTTTGGTAAAGAGTGCTTGGGCGAACCTGAGGGGTAAAAAAAAATCAAATAATCTTTTTAAAACGCATATACCCCTCAGCAACGCCACCGCCCAACGATGAGTTCACCGCCCGACAGTGTGCGCGGTTTACACCCCTCTATTTTTTTCTTTTTAAAACATTTTAACCCTTTAAACCCTCAAATTCAACTTTCAAAATTTAATTTTTATGCAATTCCCAATCACTTAACTGACATATACAACTAGAACAAGAATTAAAACATGCAAAAATAAATCAATCAATTGGGTTGCCTCCCAAGTAGTGCTTGTTTAACGTCACGAGCCTGACCCAAAATCTTTTTAGCACCCATCAGTACGTGCAAACCTTACCATCACCCATCAGTAGGTGTACCTTCCTGTATCCTTCAGTAGATACCTAAATCTTCTAGCATCCCTTAGTAAATGCTATCCTAGTGTCATTCATCAGTAAATGTTGTCAGTGACATCCATCAGTAGATGTCTAACCATATAGCATCCATCAGTAGTTGCCACTCTTTCTTATCTTCATTGGCATCTATCAATAGATGCCAAATCACCTAACATCCATCAATAGATGTTGTAGAAGCATCCATCAGTAGATGTTATCATTACTGCCATCAGAAGCAGCATTTAACCTAAAAAATAAAATAAAATAAAATCAAATAAAATAAAATAAAATAAAAGAGAAAAAAATTCAGAAACGGGGTTAGAAACTGGGTTGCCTCCCAGCAAGCGCTTCTTTAACGTCATTAGCTTGACCCGGTAAAGCCCAAACACCCATCAGTAAGTGTTGATATTTTATGTTGGTGTTCTTCCTTCCTTCATGACACCAACAACATCTCGAGACTTTTCTTGTAACCAACTCTAAGGATCCTCAATCTTTAGAATTCTGTTTGCTTTGATAGTCTTGACAACCCATAACCTATTTTCAAATTTCACTTGGTGTGCCAGGTTTAGGTTCATCATTTTTCACATCAGGGTGTTGGTCAACCAATTCTGCTTCCTTATTTGCCTCCTGATGATCTTGTGCTCATAGTACAAATTTTATCTTGCACATACTAAAGAACACTACACTAGAACATACAATTAGCCAAAAAAAAATAAAAATACAAATAAAAATTGTAAAAGATATATTTTTTTTATTTTCGTTTTTTTAAAGATAAAAATAAAAACATAAAAGATATACATATTTTTTTTTGGAAACATAAAGATAGAAAAATAAAAACAGAATGATAAAAACAGAAAGAAAGATAGAAAGATGGAAAGATAAGGAGAAGAATGAGGAGAAGAATAAGGAGAAGATATTATTTTATTTTATTTTTGTTTTTTAAAAAAAAACAGAAAGATAAAAACAGAAAAATAAAAACAGAAAAAGATATTTTTTTTTTCGTTTTTTTTAAGTAAAGATTAGAGAATATAAACAAAAAGATAAAAACAGAAAGATATATAGAAAGAAAGATAGAAAGTCTAATCGGTTAAGAATCACACACATAGAATAGTTATACCATGAGACCCCGGCAACGGCGCCAAAAACTTGTTAACACTCTGGCAAGTGTACCAAATCGTATCAAGTAATAATAAAATGGTAAGTCCAAGTATCGTTTTCCCAAGAGACTCATGGCACTAAACTTTTGTGCTTTTGCTTAACCAATCAAGACTATAAGAACAATATTTTGGGGTTTTTGAATATAAAGTACGGAAAAATAAACTTGAATGTCATTTGATCAATTGAGGTTAAACACAAAAGTGGATGGATGATGTTGATAATATGAGATGGGTGTGTTAATAGGGTTCAGATTTCACCCAATCACTCTCATATATCTACTTTTCTTATTAAATTCTCTTTATTATCATATTGTCATGCAAATTTTCTTAGTCTACCCTAAACCCAATCTCTTGGCGAAAAGATCTTATTACTAATTATTGGCTTGCTATCTCTAGCCTCCCCTAGTAACTAATAATGCATGATAAACGGAAGCAAAATACAATTGATCGTCCTACCCCTATCTCTAGGCGGTATTAGCATAATCAAAGAATTCCCCCCAGTTCATGACATTACTGTACGTCTCCGTATCAATAAAGACAAACAACATTTACCGAATGAGTTCAACGATAAAAGCATTAAGCAAAGGTAAGGAACCCAACAATTGATAATATAAGAATATGCTAGCATATAAATAAAATAAGAATTTTGATATAAGAGAGTTTAGAGGTTACATCTTTCCCCAACAACAAATAAGGTTAGTTCTCCATCGTCATGAATAAACTAAGTGAATGGAATGAAAGAATGAAGATAGAAACCCTAAAGAGGAGAAAAGGAAAGTTGTCACCATCTCCAAATCTACCCCCAAAGGGGTGAAAAGTGTGTTTCTATGCCTAAGCCATCAAAAGATACATTCTCTAGAGTGTCTAGGCCTTTAAATAGGGCATAAAAATAACAGAAAACAAGTCCAAGCCCAAACAGATCATAAAAATAACATAAAATAGGTCCAAGCCCGCGTCCAAACCGCTCAGCGCTCAAAAACGGCGCTCAATAGTTTTCCCCAAAACCGATCAGCGCCCAAAACCACCGCTCAGCGCTCTGGTCAACATTCTGGTCAACTGGTTGACTTTTTTGGTTGACTGGTCAACTTTTCTGGTATACTGGTTGACTTTTTTGCATTAAATTTGACTTTTCTACACTACAACCCTTGGTACTTCAACCTTTCTTTCAATTCATTCCAAAAACCTACAAAATCAAGGGAATCTAATGATAAAATCATAAAACATGTCCTCAACTCTTTTATTCACAAAACTAAAGAAAAATCATGAGTCAAAGCAAGTTTCTAAGTCGACAAGGGTGCAGCTGATATCAAAATTAAGTATAAAAATAACGGTTTTTCAATCTTTATCAAGGACGTCCCTTTTGTGATGAATGAAGAATGCCTTAAAGCTTTTGAGATCTTGAAAAAGAAATTAATTTCAGCTCCTGTAATTGTAGCTCCTGATTGGAACCAAAACTTTGAGCTGATGTGTGATGCCAGTAATTATGCCATAGGAGCAGTTCTTGGTCAGAGAAGAGAGAAGGTTTTCCGCACCATTTATTATGCAAGTAAAGTATTAAATGAAGCCCAGTTGAACTATGCCACCACAGAAAAAGAGTTTCTTGCTATTGTGTATGCTTTGGAGAAATTTAGACCATATCTCATTGGGTCTAAGGTGATTGTTTACACTGACCATGTGGCTATTAAATATTTGCTAGCCAAACCAGACTCCAAACCACGATTGATCAGATGTGTACTTTTATTGCAAGAATTTGATGTGGAAATCCATGACAAAAAGAGGAGTGAAAATGTAATTGCTAACCACTAATCCCGATTGGTGAATGATGAAGTCACAAGCAAAGAGACTAAAATTTGGGAATCTTTCTCAAATGAAACACTTATGCATATTCAGCAACGGTCGTGGTTTGCTGACATGGCCAATTTCAAAGTTGTCGGAGTCATCCCAAAAGATCTCAACTGGCAACAAAGAAAATTTTTTTGCACGATGCTAAACAGTTTGTTTGGGATGATCCTTACCTCTTTGAAAATTGGAGCAGATAATCTTCTAAGGCGCTATGTGACTAAGGAAGAAATGGAAGGAATTCTATGGCATTGTCATGACTCACCTTATAGAGGACATTTTAGCGGAGAAAGGGCAACTGCAAAGGTACTGCAGTCAGGATTTTATTGGCCAACCCTTTTTAAAGATGCTCATAATCATGCCTTGAACTGTGATAAATGTCAAAGGACAGGGACCATCTTCAGGCATCATGAGATGCCACTGCAAGGCATTTTGGAAGTAGAAGTTTTTGACTGTTGGGGCATAGATTTTGTTGGACCCTTCCCACCATCCTTCAACAATGAATATATATTAGTGGTAGTTAACTATGTAAGCAAATTGGTGGAGGCACTGGCTTGCCCAAAGAGTGACGCCAATACTGTCATAAAATTTCTGAAAAGGAAAATCTTCTCTCGATTCGGAACGCCCAGAGTACTCATTAATGATGGAGGATCCCATTTTTGCAACCACCAGCTTGCAAAAGTATTGAAACACTATGGTGTGAGATATAAGGTGGCCACACCTTACCATCCTCAGACAAACGGGCAAGCTGAAGTTTCTAATAGGGAGATAAAAAGAATCCTGGAAAAGACAGTCACCACTTCAAGGAAGGATTGGTCTCAGAAGTTAGATGATGCCCTTTGGGCATACCGAACTGCAATGAAGACAGTCATTGGGTTGTCTCCTTTCCAAATGGTTTATGGAAAAGCCTGTCACTTGCCAGTAGAGATGGAACACAAAGCACTATGGGCATTGAAATTCTTGAACTTTAATCCTGAAGACACTAGAGAAAAGAGAAGAAGGCAAATTATTGAGCTTGAGGAGATGAGGTTGCACGCCTATGAGTCTTCTAAAAAGTGCAAAGAAAAGGTGAAGTACTATCATGATAGGAAGTTGGTAAAAAGGGTCTTCTCTCCGGGACAACGGGTGCTGCTGTTCAATTCTCGACTAAAACTTTTCCCTTGAAAGTTGAAGTCCAAGTGGTCTGGCTCGTTCCTGATAAAAAATGTCCTCCCTCATGGAGTAGTTGAGTTGACAGACCTAGCTGCTGAAGACCCACAAAGAAGTTGGGTAGTCAATGGACAACGCCTCAAGCAGTACTTGGGTGGTGAGGTGGAACGCCTCTCTATAGTCATGCAGCTGGTTGATGTGACATGAGCTTATTGGGTCAAGCTAGTGACGTTAAAGAAGCGCTTGTTGGGAGGCAACCTAGTGCTCTGAACTTTCACTTTTAATTTTTGTTTTTGGCTTTAATGCGTGTTTTTATTTTATTCTATTTTTATTGTGCTCTGCTTGAATGAACTAAATTGCTTTGATTCAACCATGCTCTATTTTATGTGATAAGTTTTGCTTTATGAGATTCTAGTATTTGATTGAGGTTGAGATTATGCATGATGATAAATCCCAATTTGTTAGATAGGTGCTTGAAATAAAGTCTGATTAAAATACTGAGTAGGATATTTTTCTGAATTTGAGAACGTGTGAGTTTACCAGTGTGAGTTTTGAGCTTCAGAGTTGTTTTTAAATAATTGTTATTACTTTGGAAGCATGAAAGATTTTGCCTAAATTTTCTGTGATTGAACTACTTTCTTGCAGGTTCCATATGATCAAGGCCATCTTTTATTATCCCTTATTCTTTTGGCCTTTAAAACACTTTTTGCCTACTGAAAAGAGAACAATTTGTTCTAACCTTTGAACCTTGAGACTTATGCATGTCTTGAAAAACCTTTTTGAAAAATATTTACCTTGAGTTAAGTTGAGAACATTTGATGAGATACTGATAAAGGTTCAAGTTTGGGGTTGCCAGGTAACAACCCACTTCTCTAGGCAGTGAGCAATCAAAAGAAAAAGCAAGTGAAAAGTAAAGGCAAAAGAAAAGAAAAAGTGAGAAAAGAAAAATTCAAAAAGAAAAGAAAAAGCTCACTGCAAGGGAAAGTTGGGAAAAAGAAAGAGAGTTGTGCTTAAATGGTATTTACACAAATGTCTCTCTTAACTCAAGGAACTTTACTAACCAGAAAAACCAATTTCCTTCTTAGCCCAACCACGTTACAAGCCACTAGTGCAAAAACGCTGTTTAACGTCGGTTAATTTGGGCTTTTAATGTCACTTTCACAACCAACGTCTATACGGGTGACATCTATGGGACGTCGAAATTCGTCAGAACCGACGTCCATATAAACGTTAGTTAACGATATCCACTGACATCTATATAGACGTCTGCTTATACTCACACCGACGTCTAATTACTCTATATAGACGTCCACCTATGATTAAACCGACGTCAACATGAATATATTAAAGAGGTTTAAAATGACACTAACCGACGTCTATGTTGTTATAGACGTCGAACATGGCTTTAACAGACGTCTAACAACGACTTTGTGTTTTAGTGCAGTTTTGATCTAGGCTTTCGGTAGCATTGTGTAACACTCTCCTCTCGCTAGTTTCCCCACAAAAAAAGCTTGCGTCTTTTGAATCTTCTAGTGCTTTCAACCCAAAACCGAACCTGGGTCCATGGCTACTTCCAATTATTCAACCGCAACAGAAAAAATTACGATGTCGAGAAGTAGACAAGGACCCAAGTTCCATTTTGGGTCGGAAGAACTAAAAAACTCAAAAGATCGCCACTCTTTTAGTGAGGAAACTAGCAAAGGGAGAATGTTGCACTATGTTACCCAAAGAGTGGATCAAAACTGCACTAAAACACAACACAAAAAAGGCAAATTTTAATAAGTTGAACGACAAGATAATCGATAAAAAACTAAAGAAAGTTTAAACGGTAAGCGTAAGAAAAACCACGCACCTGAGATGAAGAGAGAAAAAGGAGAGGACGAAGACAATGACGTTATGAGAAAATATAATGCAGTGCCGGAAGAGATAAAAAGTAGAGGTGCGCAAGGGAGTAAAAGAAGAGGAGAAGCAGAGAAAAAGGAGAAAAGATGAAGATGCGATCAGAAACTGAGTGGTTAGAAGGGTCTGCGGTTTATTTAAAATGAAATTGGGCGTCGGTTGTGCCAGAAACCGACGTCTCTAGATGTCAGTGTTTGATCGGGATCCGACGTCTATTCTTCTTAAAGAAGCTGAAAAGATTGACGCTTGATTTCCTATCAGGGTAGTTCACTTCGATGCCACTCCTAGCCGACGTCTAAAACCCTCGAATTTGGTGAAAATAATCAATTACAGGAACGTAGACGTCACATTCATTCAGAACCGACGTATAAATTGAAGGATTTTTGTCTTCCCGCCTTCCAAATAGGCCTTAGACGTCGTCGTTTGACTACGTGACGTCTAAGCGCGTGGGAATTTGGTGAACAAAATTAACTGTAGCCCAGTCGACGTCGCTTGTTCAGGGGATCCGACGTCTATTCCACGTCTAGAGCTGAACAATTTGACGTTTGATTTCCTGTCAGAGACTAAAACGTCGGTGCCCTTTTCTAGACGACGTCGAATTGTCTGTCTTATCACATACCTCAGGCAATTTGACATCAGTTTGAGGCATGTGCGACGTCTATGATGTCATAGACGTCGCCTACCATCGAAACTGATGTCTAGTTTACCAATATATTTACGATAATGCCACCGTGCAATAATAGACGTCGGTTTTTCACGAAACCGACATCTGATGGGTGACGTTAAACAACGTTTTTGCATTAGTGAGCCATGAAAAACCTTGTGATGATAGCCTGCTTGTGAGTATGTTTGATTGTGGTCAAATGAAAGGAAAAAATAATTTGTGTGACATTGTGATAACAGAGAAAAACACCACACCATACACCTATGAGTTGAGTGAGACACTTTTGAGTGCTTGAGTGAAACACTTTCCTTGGTAAGGAATAGTTCTCTAAATTTCTGATTGCATCTTTGCTTGGTTGATTGATCATTCTTAAGGACAACACCTGAGCATCACATTAACTTTGATTGAATTCTGCACATCTTGACTGAGATCTTCATGCTGAATTGATAAAAGTAATTCATTGTCCTAAAAGAAAAAGTTTTTGAAAAAGATTAAGTGATTGTTCTGAAAAGCTGAGTTACATTTGGTTTGCTTGAGGACAAACAAAGTTCTAAGTTTGGGGTTGTGATAACGGTTTAAAACACCGTTATTTGTGATGCAATTTTATACTAAAAGCACCCTTTTTCACTTAGAAACTTGCTTGGACTCATCCTTTTTGAATAAATGGTGTGAACAAGAGAGTTGAGGTTGATTTTTATGATTTTATGACTAATTTCCCTTGTTTTTACAGAAATTGAGGTAATACTGGAAGAAGAGATAAAAGACTAAGAAGAAGGAGCTCAGAAGGGGTCAAAAAGGCACTAGAAGGAGGGAAAACCCACAACCCAGGTGACCAAGTGTGCAGCTGAAGCGCAGAAAATCAACGTCCGCCACCCGGGCGGTGGCCCTCGACGCTTGGATGGCGCTGCTTCGTAGCCTGGGCGTCCAAAACTGACACCCAAGCCCAACATGACCCTCAATTCACGCTTGAGTGAGCTCCCTGCGACGCTTGAGCGTGATTTCACGTGGATCGAGCCCTATTTCAGCTTTGATTTAATTCTTTTGGATTGGGCCGCACCCTGGGACGCGTCTGACACTATTTAAAGGACCCTAGGGCTCTAGGTTTTGCATCCCTGGCAGAGAAGAGCATAGCAATACACTCTTAGCCAATTCTTATTCTTCCATTCTCTTTCTTTCTTCCATTGTTCATAAAGTTCCCTTATGTCTATGGGGAACTAATTTCTATTTGTTGTTGGGGAATGATGTAGCCTTGTAAACTCTCATGTATTTGAATTGGTTCTTAATTTCATATGTTTTTTCATTAATTGTTAGAGTAATTTAACTACTTTTATTCTTGCTTGTACAATAGCATTATCTATGAATTGCATGAGTGTCGGAAGGTCCTTTCAATTCAGGTTCTTGTTGAATTACTCCTAAGGGTTATATTGCTCAGGGATGAGGGTATGAGTCTTAGTCGTCTTAACCNCTTGATCTTCACATCTTTTTACCAGGAATGCTAGGAATTGTATGAACTGGTAATTAGGGATAGACTTATTTACCGAGGGATCAGGTTTAAGTGATTTAGTGAGTGACGTTTGCATTAATGCATAAAGAATAATTCTTATATACATGAGATGGAACTTGGTGAAATCTAACCCCAACAACATACCCATCTCATATTAATCAATCTCCATTCATCATTGTGCTCCTTTGCCACTGATCAATTGCAACTTTATTTTCTTTATTATTTTTGCATCCCAAAACTATGATCTCTTTTATTTTAAGTCTTAATTAATCTTGTTTTCACACAATTGTTCAGCGCTGAGAGTCCTCTGGGATACGATACTTGGTCTTACCATTTTATATTACTTGTGCGACTCGGTACATTTGCCGATTTTCCCTAACAACTATGAGTTCAACCTATTGCCTGAACCACATTTGGTCCTAGAGAGACGACCTAGGAGTCACTTCCTAGTCTATACTGCACTTAATTGCATGCTAATTTGATTCGGGAACAACCTCGATCAACCTACCTCCCTTACCCTTTGACTCAAACTCTCAAACCATCCTGACTCATGGGAATCACTTGATCGCTAAAAACAATATGCGCCAACAAGCTACAATTGCCACAATGTTCCAAGGAAACAAGGAGGAACAACAAGCCAAGTTACAAACCTTTCTTAATACCCTAAACAATGCCATTGCCCAACTTTTTACCAAACCTGACCAACCACCACCATCACCCTTCGGGCTATGATTGTCTCTCCTCCCACTCTTTGATGTTTATCAAATAAGGGAGAGAAGAATGTGTTAAACAATATCACTAGGAGGACTCTATGTTGGACTCTACATTATGTATCTAGGAACTAATTTTAATTTTGTATTACTTACTCCAAAAAATTATATGGTTGTTTTGTTTTGTTTTTATTAGTAATGTCTATACATCTTTATAATCTCATACACTTGCTCTGATAATATATTGCATTCATCTAACCTAATGATATTGACTTATGGAATTCATAAATCATTCATAGCATACATGTTTGATACTTGCTTAAATATGTAGTAATGCTCTAATTAGTTCATGTTATGCCATAATATGTCTTTTTGTCCTTACTCTTTTACATTATTGATTTCTTTGATATGTTGAATTTTTCAAATGCTTTGATATAAACACTAATAATTTATTACATTCAAGGGGAGTATATCCATCACACATATATATGAACAAATAATTTATGAGTTAAATATGATATTTATGCTCTAATATACATATATATATATATATAT
>NW_014542367.1:1461839-1483557 GCF_000741045.1 Vigna radiata var. radiata | reverse complement strand
ATATATATATATATATATATATATATATATATATATATATGCTCTAATATTATTGTCTGATACGTATATCTTTGTTTAAAAATGTTTAAGTTAACAAACATTGGTATAAATGCTCTGAAAATGTTTTTAAAGAAAATATTTAGCTCTGAAATACATACGAATTGAAAATCGTTTCAAAATCATTTCGTTTAGTATATGTATTTGTTAAACATAAAAAAGGGGAAGATTGTTAAGACAAAATAGTTTGGAGACTAGATCATATAGCAACTCAAGTTTTGAAGTTTAATAATCAGTATTAAACCAAAGATCACGTTGAAAGAAATATCGGTTTAAAAAGAAAAGTGTCTAAGAGAAATATATTTTGGAACATCTTTTCTAGATGAAAACAAGCCTTCAAGTAATGTTTTCTAGATTATATTATTTGAAGGACAAAGTTTAATGAACAATGTCTGATGAAAGGAAACATCTATCAATTTGAATCATCTGATGAATTATAGAATAATGCTTTCAAACTTATATCATCTAAACGGACAATGTTTTACAAACAACTCTTACAAAAAAAAGCGTCTCTCTAAAGCTTAAAATATGTTTTACTCAAACAATGTTAAATCAAGTAAGAGTCTTATGAATTGTGTAGATCATAAAAGTTTAAAGACTTGATCAAAATCATTGCACACAGGATAAAAGACGTTGAGATATATGAAGAACATTTTATAAATGTTTCCCCTTAATTCTTCTGCTTTGACACATCGTACAATCTATGTTTTGATAAAAGCTATGACAAAACATTGTACCTCTGCAAAGTAGACTTTAGTCCGACTTCTCACCTAAAAAGGCTACCAAGTCTCATGAAGTCAACCTCTCTATCTAGATCTAACAGTCTCTTCTCAAAGAAAGCTATATATATAGATGGATACATCAAAAGAAGACAAAAGGGATAAAATAGTGAACTCTTTAACGCTCATACAAGCATATTGTTGCTCTATACCGTCTATTCTTAAAGAAAGAACCTTTGCAAAATCTCATATTTCATTGTTTTTGTTTTTGTTCTCTCTTTAAGAGTCACAAATATGTATTTTTTTTATAACACTTGGTGTTTAGCTTAGTTGAGTTAAACAATATAGATTGTTGTCTAGAGTTAATACTATGAGTGGTTAAATTCGAATTAGTTGTGTTGACTAGGTGAATCAGGAGTAATGCTAATACTCATTGTAAACCTGAAGAAATAACACTTATATAATCTTTTTAAAGATTAGTAGAACCCTCTAAGAGTTTCTAAAGATAAACTAAAATAATAAAATAGAAAAATATTTTTGTATTATGAATTATTATTTGAATTTAAAAAATATAGTAATGAAGAAAGTAAAATTAAAAAAAAACAAAGACACCAAATATATCCTCTTTATATATAATTTATATAATTATAGATATTTGCTCTAAAATACTCTAATATTTAAAGTTAGCTAAATGTAACACATTTGACTATTTTCCCCTTAAAAATCAATAATAATAATAATTGGTGTGGAGTTAAACTAACAGAAGTATTTATAACATGAATAAATAGATATAAGAGTATTTATATCAGGAAACAGATAAACAAAACTCAAAAACACCCACGTAATCACTTCGTCTTCTCTCTTTTTCTTCCCACAAAAGTCATACACAAAACAACCTCAAATCCAAACAGAGACATAAAAGGAAACAGTGAAAGTGTAAGAAGGAGAAGGAGAAGAGAAGAAATCCAGTGGTTACGTTTTCCTTATGTAATGCATCAAAAGAAATCCGAACTCCAGATCGGAAAAGAAAGCAGCGGCATCTCTTCCGATTTCAAACCCCTCCTCCTCCACCACCACCACCACCACCACCACTCCCACCCAGTCCACAACCTAACTCCCAACCACAACCTCGAAACCCTAACCTCTACCGCCCCCTACAAAAGACCCTCTCTCTCCAAATCCCAAACCCTCCACAGATTCCCAAAACCGCGCCACGCCACTGCTCCCTCGGTCACAACCGCCGGCGCAACCGCCACGTGGCTCTCCTCAGCCGTCTCCCTCCGACGGCGCCTACGTCAACGCGTGCGCCTCTTCCTCTTCCTCTCCCTCCCCTTCTTCTACTTCCTCGTCTCCCACCCTACGAACTCCTTCCTCCTCGATTTCCTGTCGGCGTTTTTCTTCTCCGCCGCGCTCTTCTTCTCGCTCAACCTCGCCCTGCCCCGAATCCCCTCCCTCCGCCTCTTTCTCAAGCCCAAGGCCCGGCCTGCGCTCAAGCTCCCCGTGTTCTGGGCCCGGCCCGCGAAGCCCGAGTTTCAATTCTCCGTGGTTGCGTATTCTAACGGCGACGTTTACGAGGGGGAGTTCAGGGGAGGAAAGTGCTGTGGGAGTGGGGTTTACTACTACAGCATGAGTGGGAGGTATGAGGGGGACTGGGTGGAGGGGAAGTACGATGGCTTTGGGGTAGAGACGTGGGCCAGGGGGAGTAGGTACCGGGGGCAGTACCGCCAGGGGCTCCGCCACGGGTTCGGGGTCTATCGGTTTTACACCGGCGATGTTTATGCCGGGGAGTGGGCCAGTGGGCAGGGCCATGGCTGTGGGGTGCACGCATGCGAGGATGGGAGCAGGTACGTGGGGGAGTTCAAGTGGGGCGTTAAGCACGGCCTTGGACACTACCATTTTAGGTATGGAAATGGTTGGGTTGGTGGGGTTTGGGGATGGGAAGTGTATGTGTTGTTTTGATTGAAGTGACGTAGTTTATGGTTTATGATCAGGTGTTTTTATTCTGAAAGTCAAACAGTAGTAAAATTGGGTATGAGGTTGGTTTAGCTTATGATCAATTTCGGACCCGGAATCAACATTTCATGGTGGAACCGAATTTTGTGAATGTTTTACTCGAAGTCGCGGTAGCTGGTGTTTTGCGTGATTGGGGTTTGGTCTTGTGCTTTGTCTTTGGTTCCTTAGGTTTGTGGATTATGGGAATTTCTTACTTCTGGACAATGTTTTGGTTGCTGTGTGTATGTTTGGGTTTTGTTTGTTGTTTACTGTGTTTGGGCCTTGACAAATGGTAATGGTGTTGTGTCGGCTTTTTGTGGATGTGAACTTATCGCTTGCTTGTTTGTTTTGGTTTTATTTGTTGTATATGTGAAGCATTGGTGAGTTACTTTGGCAGGATTTTGCGCGTGTATGAGTTTTTATGAGATGCTATTTTTTGTGTACTTATTGGTAGCAATTGTGGAGCATAATATATCATGTACTTATAGCAAAGCCATTGTTTTTCTCCTATCTTTTAGGAATGTAAATTTTTAGTCTATCTTTATCCATTTCCGGGAAGAAACTAAGTTGTAAATGGACCTAATACCAATAACTTACTATGCTAATAATGATAGTTTATTTCACCTGCATTGGCATTTAGCTGCCAATTGACTAGCTGCGTGGAAGTAAATAAGTGGGAGTTAAGTATTGAAATCAAAGATAAGATGCAGCAGGCATGAAGTTGGTCAAATTTGGTTCAAAAGCGCCTGTGTCCACTACCACTATTTTATAGAAAGCCAAATTCATTTGTGGTGCCTGACTACCAATCTGATACAAGACATCAGTCTGAAAATCCTTCCATCTTATCCTACTACATTTTTAGTTTTAAATCAGTAAATATCTAGTGAGTAGTAACTTAGTAAGTTTGAGTTTGTGGGGGAGATGAACCGTGAAGTAGGGAAAACAAGCTTGCTTCTTACTCTGATCATGGTCTAAAAAGACCATCGTGGCAATCATTTCTATTATCCTGGATCAGAAAAACCCAAACGGATTAGAAGGGTACAGATTGTAGACTAATCAATTTAGTAATGAAATAGTATTGGTGGATATCACATATGTCATAATTCCTGTATTTGTTATCTCCTACAAGTTTGTGTAAAACAGGGGACATTTTCCATAGGAAGTAAAAGGTAAAGGTGGCAACAGAAAGCATTTTATGATATTGTTTGAGTTCATTTTCATTATCTTAGTGGATAATGTCATGTCCTTCTATAGAAGAAAGATCAATACCATGGGAGAGTAAAAGAAAACCATTTTGAGGGAATAAATTATTTCCTTATTATTTTATATTCCTTTTTGATTCATTTGAATGAAACATAGATAATTGTCTATAAAGTAGACAACCAATATAAAATCTAAAAACTGTAAAATTTAAAGTGTACAAATTATTTGTATGTATTCATGTTCTTAGAACTTATCTTCATTATTGCTACTTTCAGTTTACAAGGGTAAGAGGTATCTGCACCCAAGGGAAAGAGGTATCTTCAAAGGTGCTTTATACCTCTCAAACTTTAAAACAATATGGTATTCCACAACATGGCCATGTGATCTTCAGGTCACGTAGCAATAATTCCAACCGTTTGGATGACACGTAGTTTAATTTTGCAAGCTGGTACAAGTGTAGTGTCTTTTCTTGTTCTTGTTCTTGTTCTTCTTCTCTCTCTCTCTTTGCTTTTCCCACTTAAGGAAACCAGTCAGTAAAACACAAAAAGGACTATTTGTTCTCTGAACAGGTGTTAAGTGATCCTATGATCATGGACAACTGAAAAAGTACTATGATGAGGACGGTGAATTCATGCTTGTGGGATTATGTGAGATTGCAATTAATTATATAGTATCTGCGAGGAGTAAAGAGGGTTATGGGTATTGTTGCATTATTTTTCTCCCCTCTAGTGTCTCTGTAGTTGCTATTATTGTACAGCAATCTTCTTCTTCATTGTTTTTTCTTTAAATGGACTTTGGTGTCAAGTATCACTGAATGGGATCTTGGGCATGCAGTTAATGAAATTTGGGGCTTAGTTCTAGGATGCATGAGAACATTTTTCTGATTTTTTCCTTGAGTGTGGGTGCCTCTCTTCTAAGGATCATTGGTGTATTATCATTGAATTGAATTATGTAGTGCTATGATTGGTTCCTTGTTCGATGGTCAACAAGAATAGTATTTTATGTTTGTTGTAACATTATTTCTGTTATCAGAAATGGGGATGCATATGCTGGCGAATACTTTGCGGATAAGATGCATGGGTATGGAGTATATAGTTTTGCAAATGGTCATTGTTACGAAGGATCCTGGCATGATGGCAAAAGGCAAGGTCTTGGAATGTATACATTTAGAAATGGAGAAACCCAGTCTGGTAATTGGCAAAATGGAGTCCTTGACATTCCCAGCACACAGAGTGCCACCTATCCTGTTTCTCCTGTTGGTGTCAATCATTCTAGGGTACTAAATGCAGTGCAGGTACACTCTACATTTGTGACTTAGTTTACCTTAAGTTATTGTTTAGTGTTCTTTCCTGATTTATCATTAAAGAAAAGACGTTGGCCTAGAATGATCAGTCTAGATGGATTCAATTTTGTTGTTGGTGCTTTTCTATTTTGTGACAAGGGAAAATGGATGTATCAGTCTTATGAGTACATTACTCTATCCTCTCTTTTGGAAGATGCTTAAACTGTTAAGACAAAATTGTTTATACTTCTAAACGCTTTCATATTTTGAAGTTTAGTCAAATAACATTAAACAAAATAAGAATCTGAAAATGCCACAAACTAGAAAGATAGGATAGGCAAAAACAAAAGAATTAGGCTCAAATCCCCAACATAGAAAAACTTTAGAAAAACACTTAGATTTGTAAGAAACGTAGAAACACCTAAGATAAAACATTCAGACGCAACGCTAAACGACTCACAAGTCAAAGCGTCTAAGAGAGTTATGCTAAACGTGTAAGCTTCACTGTACCAATGGTATTGAGTAGAACTCTCGAGAAAACAGAAAAAAAGTATCAAGATGATGCCTTTGACAAAACACTCTAAAAAGTCTAAATAAAAAACATAAAGAAAACATAACCTGTCAAACGCTCTTACTCTAAAAAGGAAAAATCGGAAAAAGCCTTAACATTAGTCTAGACGAAACCATGAGTTAAAACTCTTACTCTGTCCAATGATGAAGTTCTTACTCAACGGTTGGTATCTTAAAAGAATTGGTAAACCCTCAACGATAGAAAATGTAAAAAAACACTTTGTTGTTTTGAGCAAGCATTAAGTGATATTAAATGCTTAACTTTCAAAAACAACAAAAGTGATAAGAGATAAGACATATCTGTTGCATGCACAATCTACTCTATTCTATGCAAATAACCTACTCTACACGCATCCACCTGCTTTATTCAAAATATTGGACGTTAAAGACAAACAAGATATTTACAGAATGTTCTCCACTTAAGAAGTGGTCTTTAGATGTGGTGTCTGAAAGAAAGTACAACCTACTTCAAGCAAAGTTTTGAAAAAACGAGCCTGCTCTGACAAGTTGACTTTAAACCAACTACGACTTTACACGGAAGAAAGAGAAGACACAAAAATCAAGGCTAAGAGCTCTGTCTAATGGATTTCTTTTCGAGCGTTTTCAAATAGAAGATCATTCAAAGAAAGAATCACGAGCATAACATAAGCGAAAATATTCATCCTACAAGAAGCATTTAGAAGAGAAGCATTGAAAGCTCAACAAAAAATTGAATATCTGAGAAGAAGAAAAATCAAGCAATACTCTCGAGTTTCATTGTAATATTTGCTTACTGTTGTAAGAAGAGATAAAAAGAGAAACGAGAGAAACACCCAACAAGTCTTTATACTGGATTGTATTGTACACATCCTCTCTGCGAGAGTAATAGTTTAAACGACTTGTAAACAATCGTTGATTGCAATTCTGAAGGGAATTAAAACATTTTTTGTTGAACTCAGATGAGTTAAGGAAATCTAGGCAGCGTATCAGAGTATACCAGGATTGTCTAGTACCAGGAGTGGTGTGAATACTCAACTGATCTAGGGTTACTGGAGGTTATTTGTTGATCAATATATCAGGAGTGGTGAAAAATACTACACAACCAGGAGTGTGTGAAACTCAACTAGGCAGTGTATTTGTAGATACCAGAATGTCTAGGGATACTAGGAGTGGTGCGAATACTCAACTAGTCTAGGGTAACAAAAAGGTTATTCGCTGACTAGGAAAACCAGGAGTGGTGAGAATACTTAGTTATAATCTTGTTGAAGGTTATAATGGAACCTTATGTTGATAGAGGAGATTGGACGTAGTTCAGTTGGAGTGAATCAATATAAAAATATCTATGCATTTATTGTTTACTTCTGCCTAAACGTTTCTTAGCAATTGCATTTTAGTTTTACATACAAGAAACTTCCATACTAAACGATTCTTCTTTAACAAAGAAAGTGCTTACAAACACTGAGTGTATATTTTGGATAGTACGTGTTAGAGATATTATATTTAGTTTATTTTGTGCTTATGTTAATTAGAGAAACATAGAACCTATATGTTTATTAGGAAAACATTGTTCTATTTTATTTTATTTTATTCTTACATATTCATTTGTATTTGGGCTTAGCCCATATTTCTTCTATTATAAATTGAGAACCCTATGTGTGTATTTAACACAAGGGAGATTTCTCCTCATCTCTTTCATTATTTAGTAGTACGTAAAAAGAAGTTATCGTTTATAACCACTTGCAAGGTTGAGTGTTTACTTGGTAAATCTCGTACTCAACGAACGTGTTATAAGAGAAGGGTTGTGAAAAGATTTTTTTTCATTGACACTATTCAACCCCTCTTCTAGTGTTCTTTTGGTACTTCAGTTGGTATCAGAGCTAATCTCGCAAGGTTAGTTCTTAAGAAGACTCAAGGAGACGATCCTAAGACATGAAAAACAAGGAGTGCAATTTTGATGATTTTCATCATTCCAACAATAATTTATCCACAAGGAGCAAAACAACTCCAGAAAACTTCAAGAGTATAAACGACATTTGTGAAGAAGTACTACTCAGAACACTCTGACAATGAAATTTTATCTGGATTCAATAACTAAAGCACATGACAAAGTTGTAGCAAAATGCGCAAAATTGGCTTGAACCTGTTGAGAAATAAATATACTGAATAAGAGATTTTCAAAAGAAAATGATGAGTTGAAAAAGAACTCACATCACCAAGGAGGAAGCAGAAAAGCTACAAAAGAATGTTAGCAAGACCGAAGAAGAACTAGCCATCTCAAGAAGAGAAAAGGACAGATCAATTCGAAAGCACAAAGAATTAATCAAGGATACAACAGGTGCAAAAGACACTAGGTGTCTCAATTCTCTCACACTTGAAAACAACATCCTGGTCGACGCGCTACACAAAATATATGGAGGAAATAAGGGTGTGAAAATGCTTATCAAAAGGAGCATACATCATATGTACCAAGAAGGCGTAAGAAACAACAACATTGGCATAAATCATCTTTTAAAATCAAAAGAAATCACTCCCAGACTCCAACAAAGTGCAAAATCTCAAGCCAACATGATTAACAAGAAGAAATACAAGGTTAAATGTGTACCAAAAATTCAAATTCTCAAACTCTCAAACGTGCTGGATGATCGAGTGGAAACACTTGTTATAAGACCTGGCAAATGGCTTTTAACTGTACACAATGGAAAGAAATTATTCATTCCTAAACTAGACGAGTCAGGAGTTGGAAGCAATCAAGAGAATGAAGAAGTCAGAGGAAAAATCAGAAATCTAAGAAGAAAAAGGTATGTTTACCATCCTTTACTATAAAATAACCTTTCCGTATGACGTTATCTACACCTTGGTTGGTAAATATGTATATATATATATATATATATATATATATATATATATATATATATATATATATATATACACACCTGGTCATGTAGTCTACCTATCCACACTTAACACATCAATATGTATCCTAACAGGAGAAAATTGATTAATACTAAGCAAGCGTCTAGACACCCCTTACCGTTTAGGAAACATTAAGCTCACTCAAATGTTTAGGACACATAGTCTGAGTGACGTCATACATGACATCGTTTAATACAACTCTTCTATAGGCTGTCACAAGCTTAGGCACAAACCGCGTCTGTAGGGTTCATGACACGTCATTCAAAGTAGAATTCCATTTAGAACTTAACCTTCCACGTCATAGTCTGCCATGTAGCACCGTTTAAAATAAACAATGATGACTCTTTTCAAACTCTCTGAAAAATACAACTTCCTGACCCTAACCCATTCTCTCACATCATAACTGCCAAACCTAAACCCTTTGTATTCTTCAAGATTACCAAAACCCTAGTCTTTGAGTTCCTCAACAACCCTATTCTCAAAAACCTCAATTTTCTAAAAAGAACCTCTTAAAAATCATGACTGGTCAATCGGAAGAAGTCATCACTCTTGATGAAGTCTTCTCTAATGCAAGAAGAGCATCCACTCTACCTTCACCCATGGACAAAGCAATCAGAATCTATGTGGAACACTGGGTTGATATCAAGGAACTGACTATGACATACTATGTGACACACATTGATGTGGAATTCACCGTTTCTTTGTATGGGATTCTCCCATCCTACCTGAACTGATCTATCAGTTCTGGACAAATATGGAACTAAAAGGAAAAGAAATGACTTCGAAAGTGCTAGGTCAAGAAGTAACTGTCAACATCAAGATCATAGCCAAGGCTATTGAGTGTCCTGGAGTAGGCAACTGCTACTATGACGAACTTCAGCATGTTTGTTCTAAGACCTTCCTTCACAAGAACAACTCTCATGACCACATTACAAAGCTGGGTAGATTTGCCATCTTCCATATGAGGACTGGTATTCCGTTCAATCTACCCTATGTAATTTACATAAATATGATGAGCAATATTAGAGGAACGGATGGTTACAACTTTTGGACCTATACCCCTGTCTGATATCGAGAATAATGAAACATCAAGGGATTATGAATCATCTAATGTCACCATCCACTTCGATCCTGGTAAAAATGCCACACTAGTAAACGGTGCGGTTAGAAGCCAAAAATTCAACATTGGGAACATCAAGCAAATGAAGTTGGAATTAAAGAAACACAATAGGTTCCCCCTTTGGAAACAATATGGATAGCCGCTGAAAGGAAAAATAAAGCAGAACCTCCTCATCTAAACGTTGAACTAAAGGAAGGTCTTTCAATGAAATGGTTCAAGAAAGGATTTTGTGAAGTAGACAAAGGCCTAAAGGGTCATGAGGCCTTGAGAGTATATTAGGGGGAAAGATTAACCAAAGAGCATGTAGAATAAATGGCCTTTGCTCAACGTTCTCCAACTCCATCTATTTAAACAATGTCCAACGCTCCATCACTCCTGCTAATGGAGTAAATTCAACACCTAAAGAGTGGTAAGATTATTAAGCTTCCAATACTTGAACCCTCCATAAAAGAGAAAGAAAAGAGGGTGAAGTCATCATCAATTGAAAGACAAAATCCTAAGGAAAAATCAGATTACAATTACGGACTTGTCATCAAAGAGCTAAAGAAACATGAAGCCTTCTCAAACAAGAGAAAAGAACTGGAAAGCCAGACTGCCACACCAGAGCCAACATCTAAGAGACAAGATAGTAATCAAACGATCTATAAGACCAATGTTGAGTGCTCTTGCGTCCAAATCTAGTTAAGCAGAAATTGATACTCAGATCATTCCAGATGAAGAATCTCCACACCAATCAAAGGAAGTGATGCTAGTTGACCAATCAATCTTGCAAGAAAACCAAGTTGTTGTAGTTGGAGACATGTTGCCCGTGGAACCATTCACAACTAAAACCCTCCCAAAACCAAAAGATCCTTAAACACTCCTACCTCTACCTCAGCCTGTCGAAATTGAACCCTTGTCAATTCAATTTTTTCATGAACAACCTAGACCTGAACCATCTGTAACCCACGACTCAACCTCAAGACCTACCTTAAACATAGCATTCTTCTACCCTTTAGACTTCCAGCCCACACCATACCAACATTTCGACTATCCACTTCACATCCCAAAAAAAATTATGAACCCTGTGATGTAACTCCCTATCAATCATCATACCACCATACTCCTTCACCCGAGTATCAAAACTTACCATCAAACTATATAGTTGCCCTTCCAATTCCCACTATCGTTAGAGAAGTATATCCTAATCTCATACGATTACCACCCTACCGTGTACCAAAAGGGGTTATGGCACTTATTCGTTATGATTCACACCCCACAAATTAGAATATAGATACTGAAGAAGAAGAAATAAAAATGGTGATAGAACAATCAGAGGTGCAACAGGTGTTAATCGAATGGCAAGAGGGGGGTCGAGATGGAGCAACATGGGAGGATAAGGTTGCTAACAGGTGTTTATCGAATGGCAAAGATTAGTACCCAGATTTCAACCTTGAGGACAAGGTTGAACATGGGGCGGTGGGTAATGATAGGCAATGGATAGTGTATGAGAGGAGAAAGAGGAATTAAATATCCTAACTATTTTAACAGTTAGGATAAGGCGGGAAAGGGACTGTATAAATAGTCCCTACTGTGTTGTGTAGAGGTGTTTTTTGAACATTAGTTGTATAGAGAGGTTCTTTGAATCCTGTGAGGGAGGTTATGCTCCCAACTATTCTTTGTAAAATGACAATTCTACTACTGTGAATAAGAGAATTCATTCTTTCATCTCTATTATCTGTTATCCGTGGGTGTTATTTTTTGGGTTTCATACTGAGAAACCTAACACCATTCACCCCCTTCTAGTGTTTTTCAGATATTTCATAAACTACACTCCCTTCCCTTGAGCACCTTACTAATTGTCAACATAGAAAACCTAAACAATTATGAACTTGTAAATGCGCCTCCCAACAAAGGTTTTGGTATTCTTTTATAATTGTAATTATCAACTTTAGCATTTTAAATGGAGTTTTATATAGCGATATTCTTGCCTTTGAAATTTCATTGACATTTTTATTTCATCTTCCAAGGTCAGGAAATTGATAGTGTCAATCATGTAAAGAATCAGAGGGAAACAAAAAGCCCTAAAATGTTTTTTTTTTCTTCTCTTCATTAAAATAGATTCAGGTGTAGCTATATTCATCTTTCAAGGGTGGGGAACGAATGTGTTTAACATAAGAGGGGAGGGATTCTAATTTAAGCTTCTCTTGAAGGAAAAAATTTACTCTATGGTTTTTATGTGGAATGTATCAGTGATGCCTTCTTATGATTTGAATTACTGTCCTGTATCTCATGCTTCTTGTAATTTTGTATTTCTTAATCTAAAAATTTGTTATAATGGTTTTCTTTGGTTGTAATTCTGTCTCCAAGTTTGGTTTCTTATCTGCTTATGAATGAGTGCCTTTTGAACTGAAATTCCAATAAAAAAGGTGATGTTACTGATAGGACCATGAGGGTCTACGTTAGAAGAAAAGGGAATAAAAACAAAACATAATCTGTGAGGGGTTTGGGTTGTTAGGCTGTGTAGTCTCCTTGTTGTGTTAGCTATATTAGGGGTGGAAGGTATTGAACATTTTCTGTTACCCACAGAATAATACAAGGTTTTTCTGCAGTGAGTGTGTGTTGTGTTCTGTCATCAAAACAGAGGATAGTCTTGGTTTCTTGTTACCAAGAAACCTAACAATTGGTTTAACCTGCCAGATCAAGAAGAAAAAGAGACATGGAAGGAATATTGAGTACATTGGAAAGATTGGCCAGCTAACAGGGAAGAGCCATAGTCGAATTAAAGGAAGAAAATAGGGGAGAGTTTCCAAGAAATTAAAGATATGTTGAGGAAGTTACAATCCCATAAAGCTATAACTGAAAGGAAGGACACTATTCAAGAAATCAGGGAGATCTTCCAAGAAATTAAAGATATGTTGCCGAATTAAAGGAAGAAAATAGGGGAGAGTTTCCAAGAAATTAAAGATATGTTGAGGAAGTTAGAATCCCATAAAGCTATATAACTGAAAGGAAGGACACTATTCAAGAAATCAGGGAGATCTTCCAAGAAATTAAAGATATGTTGCGGAAGCTAAAATCACATGAAAGGAGATTCGAAGGCAGCCAGAGCTCTGTGAATGGAGAGAAAAGAGGAAAAAGGGAGCTTCCTAAAGAGGAAATCGGGGTTGAAAGGGAGGAAAATCAGAAGTAGCCAACTAGTTTTGTTGGTTCTGGGTTGTAATCCTCTGTTCCAGCAGATACTTTAGGCTTCTTTGGTCTGTATAAACCAAAAATTTTTGACCAAGCAGACAGAGTCGCTAGTGTTGGATGGCAAGGACTAAGGCCATCAGTTCCTTTTCATAGATTGACTTGGAGAGAGATGTTTCCTATAAAGCCTTTCTAAAATATGCAATAGGCTTTTTATTCTGTGACAAAACTGCACCCACCCATCTACCAGAAGTGTCGCAGTCCACATGGAATGTTTGAGTGAAGTCCAGTAAGGCCAATACAGGGGTAGTAGTAATAGTCTCCTTTGATGCCTTCATTGTGTCTGTGCTTTGTTGCGACTGATTGAATTGTCCCTTCTTTAAAAGATCAGTCAAAGGTTGAGCTATCTTACCATAATTTTTGATAAATCTCCAGTAATAGCCTGTAAGAGCTAAGAATCCTCTCAATGCCTTAATGTTTTTCGGTTCCGGCCAATCCAACACTGCCGTCACTTTCTCACTATCCATTTCCACCCCTAACTCTTTAATCATGTGGCCTAAATATCTGATGTGTCTCCTCCCAAAATCACACTTCTTTTTATTTGCCAAAAACTGCTGCTGGCCAAAGTGGGGAAGGTGTCTTGAGAAACACGTTTTTGTATCTTTGTTGTGGATAGGTTTGTACCTGCGAGAAGGGAGATTGTTTCCTTGAATATTATTGAACATTTTCTTTGTTACCCACAGAATAATACAAGGTTTTCCTGCTCTGTGTGTTGTGTGTTCTGTCATCAAAACAGAGGAAAGTCTTGGTTTCTTTTCACCAAGAAACCTAACAGTTACACAGGAAAAATTAGCCAGAATTTCCATAGATTTCACCTACATTCAAGCGTTGTTGAATAAGATAATATGGCAAAAGTCCCCATTTATTCAATAATTAATGAGGTGCCCCTCGTTCTGTCTAAAGGTCTGGTTGTCTACAATTTTTCCATATGGACAAAGCTGAGAGAATGTCAGAGACTTGAACATTGTCTTTTATATGTATCAAATTAGTTCATTCAAATAGAAGGAAAGAAGTGACAAAATTAACTGCATACAGTTTGTGTTAGGGAGTGGAGAGTTTATGAGAGGAGGAGAAAGAGTTAATGCCCTAACTGTTTTAGCAGTTAGGAAAGGCGGGAAGTTAGGAATTGTATGAAATAGAGTTCGGTAATTTGTATATGGTTGTTGATTATTTTTCTTTGGTAAAGACAGGACCCACTGACCTGAGGGGGGAGATTAGGCTCCCATGTTCAGAATTGTACATGTATCTTGTTGAATTGAATACAGAAATCATTATTTTACAGAGTGAATTCTTGTTTTGTTAGTATGTGAGTCTTGTTCTAGTTAGGCTCCATTCGCAGGAACCTAACAGTTTGTTTGAATCATGAGTATTCATTGTTAATAATTTGTTTGTTTCTGAACAAACAGGAAGCAAGAAGAGCAGCTGAGAAGGCCTATGATGTGGCCAAGGTAGATGAAAGAGTGAATAGAGCAGTAGCAGCTGCTAACAGAGCAGCCAATGCAGCCAGAGTAGCTTCTGTCAAGGCTGTGCAAAATCAAATGCATCGTAATGTTAACAGCAAGAGCATCCCAATCTCCATTTTGTGAGGGTATCAGCTGCAATTTTTGTTACAGTAAAGATGCACGAGATTGTTGGAAGAGATCGATATTTTAAATTGCACCATTTACACTGCCATCGTCACCACAGGCTGAGCAAGCAGATTTATTGTCCTCTGCCTTAAGGCTTGTATAGAGGGAAAAATGGTGATGGCTTCCACTTGGTAAATTTCTACACACACACACACACACACACACACACACACACACACACACACACACACACACACACACACACACACACACACATATATANGGTAAATTTCTACACACACACACACACACACACACACACACACACACACACACACACACACACACACACACACACACACACATATATATATATATATATATTTATATATTTATATATTTTCCCTTTGCCTACATGTAAATTTATGTAGATGTAAATGCTGTGGTATGCGGGTGAAACCTCAACCCGGCTACTGTTGTAATATCACTTGGTAAAATAAGGAGAGAAACATCTTGCACAAAGTCTTCTATTTTCCCTGCTTGATATCTTTGGTTTATCTGACTTTGGAATGAGATATTTTGTTACCTGCTTAAATAGAGTTCTCCATTGGTTGTGTTTTGTTATTTTAAATGATAAAAGTGTTTACAACTATATTTTGTATCAATAATTCTGCTTAAGGTTGAAAGCATGATTAGCTTAAAGTGTTTTGGGTGTTATGTTTCCTGTTCCTACTCTAATGCTTCAACCTTTGATGTTAACTGAAAACAAATGCTCTTTATTTATTGATTGGGCTTGCATCTTTATTCAGTGGAATTGGTGGAGCATGTGAGAAAAGCTGACTAGTAACAACTATGAATTTGTTAGAGCTGTGAAATTGATTTCTGTGCTTTCAAATGCTAAGTGCCCCGTTTGGTTTTGGGGTTAGATGGAATTGAGTTTGAAGAAGTTGAGAGAAATTCTATCGAATAAAGTTACTTTTAGTCAATGGGAATTGTTAGAATTGATTTTCTAGAAGTTTGGTTGGGAAATATTAGTCAACTATTTTTAACAAAAAACCTAATTTGGAGAAAAACCCAAACTAATGAAAAGAGTTCATACCATTTTAGGATGTTTTTGAAATAGTTCTAGATGTTTGAGTTTATGTCCTTTGTCTTTTTCTTTTGTCTTTTGTTTTAGATGTTTTAGTCACAACTATTTTTAACAAAAAACCTAATTTAGAGAAAAACCCAAACTAATGAAAAGAGTACACACCATTTTAGGATATGTTTTGAAATAGTTCTAGATGTTTATGTTTTGTTTTACATGATTTTTTTGTCTTTTGTTTTTAACGCTTTTCAAATAGTTTTGAAATGGTTTTTCATCAAAACTTATGTGTTGCACTTAATGCTTTTGAACTAATTATCGGATGAAAGTCATCTGAGTTTTCGTACTCAGATTTAGTAAGGCAGTCACGTTTTTAGATGCTCTTACAGACACTTTTGGATGTTAATTTCATTCTTGAATTTTCTTGATATGGTCACAACTTTGAATGCTTAAATTATTCTCGGATTTTGTTGATTTCGTCATATTTTTGGACACTCATGTTTGATTTAATAGTAATGTATTTAGATTTTTTGAGTAGTCACGTAATTGAATTCTCATGCTTAGATTTACTTACTGAGTACTAACATTGCGATGTTTGTGTCCAAATTTATCGAGTTGTTGCATTTTTAGACGCTTATGTTTAAATTTACTGTTTATGTTTTGATTTATCGAGTTTTGTTGATGCTGTAGTAAATGGACCTCTTCAACTTACAAAGATTGAATATAGTAAAATTGTACTTAGGAAATTTTCTCAATGGATGCCTCACGAAAATAAAAGAGCACATTATGATATTAGAGTTAGAAATATCATATCCTCAACATTAACTTTGGATGAATTTGAAAGCATAAATGAAGTGAAAAGCTTAAAAAGAACACCTTCATTAAAAAATATGAAATGTTTATAAAAGGCTAAAGAAAACATGTGATATTCAAAAAAGGTTTCTCACATAGTAAATCACCTCTTGGAGCTTGGTGAATCGTATGATAAGGAATAACTCAACATCAAGAATGTGGCAACCCAAGGTTACAATAATATATGAATCAAGAGACCTTACAACTCTGAATATGATAACTCTCTTTGAAAAATTAACAAAACATGAATTAGAACTAAGAAGACTTAAAAAGGAAGAAGAAGGATAGAAAAGGCGTGCTAGCCTTGAAAACTATTGCTAAAGCTACTGTAAAATCGGCTACTCTAGAGATTGAATCTAAAAATGATCTAGACGATGGAATTATAGACAATGAAGCATTGAATCTTATGGTAAAAAGGTTTTCAAAATATTTGAAATACAAGAATAAATCTAACAATACTTCTGCAGGAAATAGGATACCCTTCAAGAAGTAAGAACAGCTCATTACTCCAGCATGCTTTGGATGTGGTAAAATTGGCCACATCAAGCCTAACTATCTTATGCTCAAGCTGAAGCAGAGAAGAGTGAAAAGAACAATGCATATATCGCCTAGGAAGACAATGCCTCAAATACTTCCAATGAATCCAATGAGAAACAAATTTATGATTGATGGTTGGTTTAGGATCCTCCAAAGCCAGTGTAAGCAACTTTGACTTTAATAACGACGAGAATAAATATTGTGAATTGCTTGATGCTTTTCAATAACTACATGAGGAAATTAGAAAATTGAAATATTCAAATAATAGATATGAAGGGGAAAACATGTGGGTTATATGAAATATTTTTTTGTTGATGAATCATGCTATAAAACAGATTGAACATTTCATTTATGGATGAAATAATCGGTTAAGCAATGTATATAATCTGTTAGATTTCTCCAGATCCCTTGTATGCTTAACAAAGACAAACAAATGTGTAATAAACGACTACATAAGTTGCATAATCGATTAAAACACAATGTTATGTGATAACGGTTGAAAAATTGTCATTTTCATACTTAAATTTGATACCAAAACACACTCTTTATGGCTTAGAATGAACTTAAAATAAAGTAAAACACTTAGTTGAGTCATGAGAGAGTCAAAAGTTGGTTTTAGAGATATTATGCTTTTTTTTACATTGTTTTACAGGGTTTTGATGAGAATTGAGGAAGGAAGTAAATCAAGGTGGACTTAGACTCATGAAAGATGAAGAAAAAGGATGAAAAGAAGAGTCAAAGGGACCGTTGAGCGTCAGAAGGGACCGTTGAGCGTCTAAGACGATTAGAGGCAAACCACTCAGCGGTGAAACTAACCGCTGAGCGGTCCAACGGCTAAAGGGGAAACCGCTGAGCGGTTTACTTAGGCGCCTGAGCGGTTGTCTATTTTTATTAGCTTAGATTTTGTAAATCTTTCTGTTATCTTTTTGGTCTATAAATAGACCCAGTGCGAATCAAAACTCAATCTTTTGACAGAGAGAAACATCCAAATATGTTCCACACACCTTGGAGGAGGTTCCTTGGATGCTTAGGCTCCAATCTACCAAGTTTAGGGTTATTTCTTCCATTCTTTCATTGTATTTCATCTAGATTCACCATGATTATGGTGAACTAAACCCTAGATTGTTGGGGAACAATGTAATCTTTTGAAACTCTCTTATATCAAAATTCTTATCTTCTTTATATGCTTGCATATGCTTATCTTTATCAATTGTTGGGTTCCTTACCTTTGCTTAATGCTTTTATCGTTTAACTCATTCGGTAACTACTATTTGCCTTTATTGATACGGGAACGTACAGTAATGTCATGAACTGAGGGGAATTCCTTGATTATGCTAATACCGCCTAGGAATAGGGGTAGGACGATCAATTGCATTTTGCTTCTATTTATCATGCATTATTAATTACTAGGGGAGGCTAGGGATAGCAAGCCGATAATTAGTAATAGGCTCTTTTCGCCAAGGAATTGGGTTAAGGGTAGACCAAGAAAGTTTGCATGACAATATGATAAATATGCAAATTAGATAAGAAAAGTAGATATAAGAGGGTGGATAAAATGAAATTGTAAACCCCAACAACTTCATTCATCCATAGTTTCTTTTAGCCAATTGATTCACTGCATCTTGCATATTTACTTTTGTCTTGCATACAAAACTTAAAATTTAATTATTTTCTCAAGTCTTATGCGATTGGTTTACATGAAAGTTAAGGCCTAAGAGTTCTTTAGGAAACGATACTTGGACTTACCCATTTTATATTACTTGATAACGATCTGGTACACTTGCCAGGGACTTAACATTATGCCAATATATGTTTCATTAGTGTATTTATCTGTTTAAAATGGAAATTGATTTGAAAATTTGCTTAAGTGTTGATATAACAGATTACATAAGTTTCATAATCGATTAAATATGTTTCATATGTCAAAATCAATTTCATTTAAAGCTTGAACTGATTTTAATGATCAAATGAATTTATTACTGGCTTATGAGATTTGTATAATCGATTGCATGTGTTATATAACCTATTAAGCGTTGGCGCTCAAGCCTCTGACAGTGGCTCTTTTCACAAAGCTGGCGCTCAGAGCTGAAACTGACGCTAAGCGGTAGTTGCGATTCTTCCTTTGTACCTTTTTTCATCCTTTCTTGAGTCCAACTCCTTCCTTCTTCACTCTCCATCATTTAATTCTCGTCTAACCTTGTCAAAACAAGGAATCACTCACATTAATTACCCATCTAATGTCTTGGCGTTTCTGGCCGATCGTCAGATCTTGTAAAAGCATGATGTAAGATCCGTATAAATAAAATGTTATTTTGTTTTAATTATTTTTATTTGGTGGTATTAAATAATAAATTATGATGAATAATGGTGTTGAGAAATATTTTAATAAATGAATAGAATTAAAGTAATATTGATGTTTATGTTAATTTTCGAAAAAGCTTGAAAGAGTAGTTAAATATAAATGTTTGCATTATTGTATTAATTGATGGAGGTTGTTTTAATGGTTGTTGTGTGTGTGTGCGCAAGGGAGGGGGTGTGTGCATGGTCTCAAGTATAAATCTTTCTAAGTCAAAAATACTCTTAGTTCTTTTTATTTTTCACTTTGGCATGTGTGGGTCTCACCATGAGGTAAGAAAGAGGAAAACAAATTTCCCTTTGGCCAGTGTGTAGCCTTCCTTTCTTTTGTTTTTTTACTCACATTTAATATGAAAGAGAAAAGGCGTAGGGGTATATTATTTTATTGGAATTTTTTTTTAACAACTTTTTTTTCATAACTTTTTGACGACGTATACGTGATTGATTATGATTGGTTTTTATCAAATATTTTTTAAAAATAAAGTCAAGCAGACTGATAAAGTAATGACACATGTCCCATTATTAAAAAGTTGTTAAAATATTAGGATCTTTTCATTAAAGGTGGTTGATAGATAGGGCATGGCCCTTTTGGTTCCTATGGAAAGAATCTTTATACCATTTTTTAAGTAATTGGCGTGAACAATCTCGAGGTAGAGAAGGAGTAAGTTTCTTTTGAGTTTCTTGATGAATAAAAATATTACTTTGGTTTTGGGAGTGGATAAGTGAAGCATTTATTTACGCCGAGAGAGTGAAGAATGTATCTTTAGGTTGTTGAAAACGTCAAGGCCCCACCTCATTAAGGGATTTCCTTTTAGTATTTTAGCCAGCTTTCTCTTTGTTTAATTTGAAGTAAGGAAAATGTTACTTTGACAACGTATTTTGACACCCTTTTTGACAACGCCAAGTGTCGTGCGTTGAGTGGCCATTATTTTTAAAAGAAAAAACCTGAGGGGAAGGGCATTTGAGGAAATTGGGTTGCTGGAAATGAATTGTATTTGCGCCTAGGTTAATATCTCTGGCCACGACAATACAACAGTTATCTCTCTCGCCACGAAACCACCTCTGGCCAGGATTCCAATCTGTTGCGACGCCGAACCACTATTGAAGTTGCACATTCAACTCTCCGACGTTCGTCCGCCATTTAGGTTTTGGGAGTAAGTGTCGAAAGGGGCTAGCATTGTTATCTGTTCTCCAAAGGAAAGGAGGGGTTTTTTTGGCTGTCCTGAAGTTATTAATCGAAAGGTTTCGTTTTTTTCCCCTTCCATGTGTTTGAATTTGTTTTTTGGTTAAAGATGTTGACATGCATAGGCTAGGTCATACACTTCCTCTTGAGCGAAAATTATATAAATGAGCATTGTATTATAGTGTGTTTGTGGTCCCTGGATTTTGGTTGCGATGTTATGGTTTTTATGAACGTTTTTTTATCAATATTGTTGTTGTATGATGGATGTTGTGATGGTTTCATGCTGACTAATACATATGAAGATTCCAAGATTGCTTTCAATGTTAAGCAAGCCAAGATCCCAGTGCAACCTAACACGTGAGCCTATATTAGGTTTATTTTAAATTTGAACATGTTTTCATTAAGAAAAAATTATCTTGCTTAATTTGTTTATGTGTACAGATACGATTGTGGAGTAATCATGATGAAAGTCTTCGAAATATGGGATGGAGAAGACAAATATGATGACAAAAGCATGCCTGATTATACTAATGTATGTTGACTGACGAATTTCTAAATTTAAGTCTATATTATAACAATTTGGCCTAATGTAATATTAATGTTCGTTGTAGAAGGAATTGGCTGCGTTTAGAAAGAAGTATATATGTGACTGGATTCTAGATGCTGAAAACTTGTGAAGATTGGGAGTTTTGCAGCACTTCGGATTAGTATAGGAAATTACAAATATTTTTCTGTTTACATTGTAATTAGCAACGAATTGAATACACAATTTAATGATTTACAGTATTGCAAATTTTTACATTGGAAATATTTACATATTTGTACAAATTTATAGGAAATGAATACACATTCTTACTACTGATTTTATGTATTTAGTATTGTCTCACATTTGTTCACAGTAATGTTAAATGAAAACAGGACAGTGAAGGTTGTGCCTTTTCGGCCTGTGTAATCGCTTACAAACAGGCTGTAAGCGATTACCAGGTGAGAAAATGGATTCTGTACCGAAAGTTGATGCCTGCTCCCTGGTTTTTTGAACGCTGCTCCCAATTGGGTGTTGGGGGCTAACATGGTTA
>NW_014542367.1:1438776-1454678 GCF_000741045.1 Vigna radiata var. radiata | reverse complement strand
TGCTCCCAATTGGGTGTTGGGGGCTAACATGGTTAGAATTAGGGTACAAATGCTGTGTGATTTCAAGTGGCGTGTGATTTTCATGACCAATTAACCTGTGTAATCGCTTACAAACAAGCTGTAAGCGATTACCAGGTGAGAAAATGGATTTTGTACCGAAAGTTGATGGTTGTTCCCTGGTTTTTTGAACACTGCTCCCAATTGGGTGTTGGGGGCTAACATGGTTAGAATTAGGTGGGGAGGGTACAAGTGCTGTGTGATTTCATGTGGTGTGTGATTTTCATGACCAATTATCCTGTGTAATCACTTACAAACAGGCTGTAAGCGATTACCAGGTGAGAAAATTGATTTTGTACCAAAAGTTGATGGTTGCTCCCTGGTTTTTTGAACGCTGCTCCCAATTGGGTGTTGGGGGCTAACTTGGTTAGAATTAGGTGGGGAGGGTACAAGTGTTGTGTGATTTCAAGTGGTGTGTGATTGTCATTGATGCACCAAGTTACATCCCAACCCACACAATCCTCTACTTGGTCCTCGTCATAAACATACGCTTCACTTAACTTAAATAATGAATCAAAATTAAATAACATAGGGAATCAACAACACAATAAAATATCCTTTCCAAAAATAACTTTCATTATTCACAGTCATATTAACTGTTCCAAATACAAGTTTACATTCTTATATAAATACCAAATACTACAATATTACAAAAATGAGATGACTCTCAACCTAGATTTGGACTGTAACCGGTGTAGGGAGTTCTACAGGCTTCGCTTTTGAAATGCTTTCGACGTTGTCCTTCCTTCTTATCGCTTTCATTGCTGTCAAATCCTTCCTCACTTGCAAAATCATTGAAAAAGTCTTCATCTTTAGATTATCTTGCAATTCTAAAAACCATGCAAATGGCATCTTCGAAATAACATCCTTGTGCTCCTCACTCAATATTGCATTCAAACCAGCAACAAAATTGATTTTCATTGAATGACGAACAAATAACTGCAACAAACAAAATAAATTTAAATTCTTTTATACAAATAACCAACAAAACTCTCTACAACAAAAACCAATGCAATCCGTTACGATGAACAAAAAATACCATGACCGAAAACCTAAATACGATAACGTAACCAGGATAACGTTCATACCTTGTTTGAAGTACCAATGTCACTAGACGAACCCATGGCTTAAAAAATCGAACAAGTTCGAAGAAATGGAGAAGAGAGTCCGAAGGAGAAGAACGAGACTGCGAAGGAGAGAAAACGAAAATTTGAAAATGAACCCTAGGAGTGAGAACCAACTATTATGGACAGAAGTTTCAGTAAAAAAATGAAGTGGGGGCAGTTTCGGAAATTTAGTCTGACCCCCTAAAAATAAGATTTTCATTTTAAAAAAAAATTAAAATGCAACCAATTACAATTCAACACATGGAGTTGTCAAAAGCGTTGTCAAGAACACGTTGTTAATATATCGGGATCCTTGAAGTAAAGCATATTCTATAGAGTGAAAGGTTTATTTTTATTCTCTTGCATTAGGTTGGTGGTCCACGGCCTTAATATTGTGGGAGACAAGTTTGAGTTCTTTTTTTTAGCACGAGTAATGGAGTTGATACGTAATGATGGGCTAGTTTGGCCCATTTGTGTTTACTTGTTGAGGTAGTTTTGGTTTATTTAATTAATTATTACCTTGGTGCTTTAGAACATTGAATTAGTGATTATATGCAAATTTGTCTAATAGTATTCGTAAAGCAACAAGAGAATTGTGTTATACACTTTGCAATTGGTTGAGTAATGCATGAGAATGTGTATGGAGATCTAATATGAACATGACACTATATTATTTCTTTGTATTGTTGCCGATCGTGTGTGAGCTTTTCGTACTACGTTACGTGAATGATGTTAGGTCTCAAATAGAGACAAAGATTCGAGTGTCACTTTTCCTCCTGTGCGAGGACTTGGGAGGGTTAGATGTCTCACCCAAAAGGCTTCGGCTCGTGTTGAGTATAATGCACCGGTGTGTGTAGTATCAATGTTTTTACTCGTTAGTCTTTGAGAAGTCGAGGAGATAGATCTGAAGTTGTGATAGAAGATGACTCAAATCACCCTATTAGTGATAACAGGTTATGATGACCTTGTTAGTGAGAACATGTTATGACGACACAGTAAAAGGAAACGACATTGGCTTGTTCTATGGTGTAATGTTGTGATGAAATATTTCTATGATTATTTTATTCTATGATTAATATGAATATGTTATATTGTGTGTTATGATATTTCTAGTTGCTCACCCTTGCATGTTGTGATTGTGGTTTCCACCTATGATGACCGTACTTGTACGATAGTAGATAGTGTTGCAGATAAGACCGAATCTGAGTAGCTGACGAGAGTTGGGGACATTATGTTCGGGAATTTATTATTTATTTTTTATTATTTAAAAGTTTTCAGACTTGGTATTTTTATGTAAAAGTGATGTTCTAAGATTTTCAGACCATATTTATAGTTATGTTTTGCTTCCACATTTTAATCCAATAAAATTTGATTATCTTAAATGAATTTTTTATGAAAATTTTGCAAAAATATTTTATATCCGCGACATTCCAGAATGGGTGTTACAACACCTCTTAATTGGAGCTTTTGGACTTGATGATTCTGGTTGAAGGAGCTTCCATCACTCTTCTTTTTAGTTTTCGTTTTCTCTTCATCGCCGACCAACAACTGTACCAACACTACCAATCCTGGGGATTTCATCGTTTAAGTCTCATCCTTCTCCTATTTGCTTTCATCTTCCTCACTTCTTCCTCCATCTTCTTTTCTAACTCATGGCATTATCATCACTGTCGCTGTCATCATCACCGTCACTATCATTGTCATCAATGATCATTGACATTACTATAGTGCATCAATAGTGAGTCTACTCCTCATTCTCCTCCTTTTCTTCATTTTATTTTCTTCTTCTCATTCATCTCCCTTTTGTAATATAAAATTCCAACAATTTGGACAAAATTTCTTGTTCAACTATTGATAATTGTGATGCTAAATTACCATCATTGTTTAGAAAAATAAATCCGAAAGCAATAGAAGAAATGATAATAAGGTGCAGGAAGTATTTGCCATAACATAAGCTTTTTAATATTTTTGGATCGATGAATCTTTGAATTTGAACAGTTCTTAAATTTCTCAATTTTCATCCTACACCTCTAAAATGTCAAAAGTAATCCTATCAGAATTCAAAAGCCCGTTAAAAAAGATTAAAAAATTTGCTTACCTGACGTTTGAGTTAAGTATTTTTTTTAATTAATAATAATAATAATAAACAATTAATAATTTTTTATTTTTCATAAAATTAAATATATACAAGTATTTTAATTTATAAAATGCTAATTATTAAAAAATTAAATAATATTATAAAATTAAAAACAAAAAGAATTTGAAAGAAATATGTTAACCGTATTTTGAAACACAGTTAACATATTTAATTTAAATTATTCTGTGTTAACAGTATTTACGGTTAAGTTTTTTATTTTTTATAGTTTACTTTTTAGTTTTTAATTAATTAATAATAATAATAATAAATAATTAATTAATTTAATATTTTTTATAAAATTAATATATACTAATATTTTAATTTTAAAATATTAATTATTAAAAAAATAAATAATATTATAAAATTAAAAACAAAAGAAAAATTGAAAGAAATATGTTAACGGGAATACAGTTAACATATTTAATTTAATATTTTGTGTTGGCTGTATTTCCAAGCACGGTTAAGATTTTATTCTATAATTTACTTTTTGTTTTTTAATTAATAATAATAATAAATTAATTAATTTAATAATTTTCATACAATTAAATATATACTAATGTTTTAATGTATGAAATATTAATTATTAAAAAAATGAATAATATTATAAAATTAAAAACAAAAAAATTAAAAAAATGTTAACAGTTTGGATATTTAATTTGAATTATTCTATATTAATTGTATTTACCATTATGCTTAAGGTTTTTACGTTTACTTTTTTGTTTTTAATTAATAATAATAATAATTGCTTATTAAATTATATGAAAAATATTAATAATAATAATAATACAAAAGATATTAAATTAATTAATTTATTATTATTATTATTATTATTAATAAATAAAAATAAGAAAGTAAACTTTAAAAGAAAAAAAAAATAAAACCTAAACGGCGTTCGAAGACCCGTTAAGGTTTTTTCTTAATCTGTTTTCAGATCCCGATTAAAAAAAAATTTTAATCGGCTTTGAAATTTTGGTAGGAATATTTTTGACATTTTGAAGATATAGGATGAAAATTGGAAGGTGTAAAGTACAACACTCTTTGAATTTTTGATCCGTGTAATATTTGTCAATGTAACTTTCAAATGTTTTAATTGTAGTTGTTTTCTTGCTTATAAAATTTCTTGACAGAGTGATGACAAAGAATACAATCAAAACGCTTTACAAAGAAAAACTAAGAAATGGTTTAGGAAATACGAGTGAAAGAGTGATTCATATTTTTTACATATAAAAGTAGAAATGATTTACATTTTAGATTTATTTCAATTATAATTTATGAAAAAATAGAAGTTACAGATTAATGATAAAAAAAAAAAATAGAACTGGAAACGAAAGAGCAATCCAATCTTGATTATTTCTAGAGCAGGCAAATAGCACAGATTTTTAGTTTAACTTTTAAAGAAGAGTGATTATTCCAGATTAAAATAGCACAAAGCAAACCTCAAAATATAAATGATAAGTTACAAAAGTAATTAACTTTTTCACTAAATTAAGTTTTTAATATACATAAATATAGCTCAAAAAAAAAAAAAACATTAAACTCTTGATTAAAGTTTGCACTTGGTGGCTCGGCGTTCACACCCTTCATATACCTCTAAACCAGGTTGATCCAATTGAGAATCTTCAAAGCATGCACAACGCTTGCTCATCTTCCCTGTCAAAGCAATCTCTAGTGGTCTCTGTACCAATCTAGGGTAACCAATATCACACCATACCTAATCCAAATAAGCAAATCTTTGTCATAATAACTTGAAAACATGATTGCAGACAATTTAAGTGGCAACAATGTCTTTGTCTAATACATGATTGGCCTATTTCTATACACTTTTCCTCAACTTAATATTAACTAATATACCTCAGCTTTTTGAAGAAATTAAATGAAAAGATCTAGTTAGCATAAAAGTTAAATATACGAGGTAGTTTTAGCTATTGTGAGAAGCTCAATTCATTTTGGACATGTTTGGATAAACTTTTCTATAGATAAAGGTAGGAATAGAAAATAAAAAATAAAATACAATTTATGACAAGTTTAAAAATAAGTTAATCAAATTTGGAGAAACTAATACAGAGAGTTTCCACAAATTATGCTATGCATAGACGAACATTAATTTGTAGAGAAACATGCAGCATATAAGGACATATAAGGACACATTTTTTTAACACCAAGCTAAACTTTGGCTCGGTGCTAAACTTGGTCTTATTCTTACCAATTTAGCATTTGACATACTACATTTTTAATCAATAACACATTTGAGTTTACTCTTGCATAATCAAAGCTAATCAAATTTATCAACTCCGTGTAATTCATGCATAAAATTTTCCCCTATTCCATGAAGTTTATTGTCATATTCATTTGTTTCCCACTTAATTTTAAGTTGCTAATTCGAGTAGTTTGGATGTAAGAAATCAGCAACACAGAGTAACTGGACAATCCAAGAAATGAAAACATAGTAAGAAAACCATGAATCACCAGCAATCTGTTCATATATGACTTTTTTTAATTGTTATACGAAGAAACAAAATATAGAAAGAGTGATTACAAATAATGACAACAGTGCATACCTCACCACCCTCGTCTTGACTCCATCTCGAATTGCACGATGGTTGTTTAGCCTCTTCAATTTTCTGCTTTTCTAGAAGCTGTGCACCTCTAGCAGCCTTGGTTTCCACCCCTTTCAAATATTTAGTAGGATTCCCTTGGCTGTCATAGTATCGGCCAACTAGCTTGCCAACATACCTATAAAAGTTAGTATGAAAAAAGAAAACTGTTAAGCACTAAAGGAATATGCTGCGATACAAACAGGAAGATGCATGTTAGGAAGGAGATCATGTTTCTGATATAAGTTCCTGTTAGAGAATCAGAGTAAATGAAAAAAATACCGTGAAGCCACCCAAACACCACATTGTATGAAGTGGAAAACCCACTAAAATAGCACTAGAACAAAGAAGACAGAGATCCCATACCCACAATCCTATCTCAGAAAAAAAAAGTTTAGGGCAGAGGGATTCCCAGAAATATGCCTGCAATTTTATTAGCTGCGTTCAGAGAAAGGTGATAAACTCAACTTGTCTGAACTACAAGCAACAAAGATTGTTCAGAATACGGAGTAGATATAAATCTGCAGAGAATTCAACATCAAAAAAGTATGCATTGTTAAAGATCCTTGACAAGGGTGTCTAAAGAAGCAAATGTTCGTCCAAGGCAGGAGGGCACAATGAACTTTGCCTCAATAATTCAGCAATAAAGTTGTGAAGAGGCAATGACACCAATGTGGGTCATGGAACACATAACTGTGCCGAGTATCACTGTTATAGAGTTCTAGGGATTACTCCCAGATACACAAAAAAAGTATTGTGAGCTCAAAAAATCTACTTTACTGTAGGTTTGGATGCGGTGCAAGGGGGTTAGTGAGAGTGGAAAGAAAGAGGAGTGAGCAGGCGTGGTTTGATTGGATAGAAGAGACAAAGTGGTGAAAAGGAGGAAATAGGGAGTTGGCCACATAATTCAATATGGAGTCTAAACTTTTTATAAATCTTTTTTATGTAATAATAGTAATAATAAATAAATAAATACATTATTATTACAATAAAAAAAAAAATCTCATTATTTCTCTCAATTTCTCTTCCGCCAAACAACTTCCATTTCTGCTTTATTTCTCACATATTTCTCTATCTTTTCTCTCTTCCCTACCAAACAAGTATCGGGTAAGGATGAAGAGTGGATTTGATAACACAACAAACTAACAAAGCAAAGCATAAATCTTAATCCACTTGAAATGGTCAACCTCAAGCCATTTGGGATTAAATTAGTATGGATTTTGTTGTTGGATTACCCAAATCCAATGGGTATGATGCTGTCTTGGTGGTGATCGATAGACTTAGCAAATAAAGTCATTTCATCCCAATTAAACATCCTTATTCTGCTCGGTCTATTGCTGAGGTGTTTGTAAAGGAGATTGTGAGGTTATATGGCATTCCTACATCTATTGTCAACGACAAAGACCCTACATTTCTGGATTTATTTTGGAAGGAGCTCTTTCGATTGCAAGGTACAAAATTGTTGATGAGCACTGCCCATCACCCCGAAACAGATGGTCAATCGAAGGTACTCAATCGGACATTAGAAACTTACTTAAGGTGTTTTTGTTCCAAGCAACCGAAGGGTTGGCTACTTTTGCTTCCTTGGGCCGAGTATTGGTATAATACCAGTCTTCAAGGGTCTTCCCAGTGCACCCCCTTTGAAATTGTATATGGCCCTTCCCCACTTGCACTTACTCGCTTTGTTCCCGGCGAAACAGCAATGGAAGTTGTTGCCCAAGATCTCATGGCCAAGGATGAAGCTCTCACACAACTAAAATATCACTTACATAGGGTGCAAGATCATATGGTTGAGTTTGCTAATAGAAAGCGAAGACCTTCCTCAATTAAGGTGGATGATTGGATATTTTGAAAGATTAGACCCCATAGACAATTGCTGATGCCTAGTCGACTCCATCCAAAACTTGCCCCACGTTATTATGGCCCTTTTTGGTGCTAAAATAGGTTGGCCTAATGGCTTTTCGCCTTCAGCTACCATAAACAACTCGTATCCATCTTGTTTTTCATGTCTCTCAACTCAGAAAGGCCATAGGTTCTCATCCTATAGAAAAGGATTTGCCCACAAAGCTTCACGAGCATGAATCCTGTTGTTTTCCTTCCAAAGTTTTGGACCACCGAGTGCAACAGATCTATGGCATAACAGTACCTCAAGTCCTCATTCAATGGCAAACCAGCACATGACACATGGAGTGCATGGGTCCCAAAACCAAGGGCCCAACATCTAGATAGCCTTAAATCTATATTGGATAAGGTTTTAGGGATTTGTATTAATCGAAGACAAAAAATAAATAAACCAAATGGTTAAAAGGACCTAGACATCCTTATCGCACATGGGAAAATCAACAAAAGTTTGAACTAAAATGTGCACAAAAAAGTCCAAAAGATGGCTAAAATTTCATGCATGCAAGGCCCATAACACTTGCTACCCACTTTAAAGGTATACAGAGAGTCTATGTATATAAACACTTGGAAAGAAAGTAAACTAGGCAATGTGGAACTTGGTGCCTTTTGGAATACTCAAAACATAACGACCCTTCTTCCAAAAAAGACCACAAGCTTTACACCCAAGTACGCTTATTCTAATAATAATTTATGTCAGTTAATTATAACAAAAAATCAACTCACATTAAATGATCTATTGAAATAATCTTGTTAAAAAGTTGACTTTAAGGCTAACTCAACCCCATAAAATCGGCTTGTAAGGTGAGGTTTGCACCCAGTTATATACTCTAAATTGGCCTTATCTCTAGTCGATGTGAAACTTCCAACATACACCCCTCATGCCAAGGTATATACATCTCGAGCATGAGACTAGACATTAATGGGTGATCTGATAGCAACCCGATAGCGGGTGGAACAATATGTCCAACAAACAACAAATATCGCTAGGATAGACTCTCACCTAGCTCTGATACCATGTTAAGAAGTGGACTTTAAGTCTAACTCAACCCCACAAAACCAGTTTTAGACCCACTTATATATTCTAAATTGGTCTTATCTCTAGTCAATGTGGACTTCTAACAAATCTAATTTTCGTAGTTGTCTCAAACACACCCTTAATCCTTCATAAAGAAGATGCTCATTCTTTGAGTTCCAATATATGCACCAACATAAAGCACAAATAGCACAAAGTCACAAAATTTTGGCTTCTTTAGTTCCACAAGCTAGCATAACTGATCATCAAAAACTAACCTACAAAACACCCAACACTCTAGATGCTAAACAATGAGTTACATAAAGAAATAGCAATAGAACAATGCAAAAACATATTCAACCATACACTACTAGGTAGTGGTTCATATAATATCTTTGTTATGAATGTGATTAAAACCTACACAAAATTAAAAGTTATGTCAATGTTCTTTAACTCCAAAAACACATTGTATGACCAAAAGTTTAGGATCTAAAGCAGTCAATCATTTTCCAATGAAAAACATCAATTTGACAACATAAAGGTGCATAATGGATGCATTCCAAGATATTCATGACTTTAACCAACTACTTTAAAGTTAGCTAAAGCAAAATAACATATTTCAGAAAAAATGACTTACTTATAAGATTTATGGTAGAAATCCCTCCATTCAACAATACTCTTCACCTGCATGAACAATTTAATTTAGGGTTAAGGTTTACACTTGCAAACAAAATGTTACATCAATATTGGACAATCAAATGTATGCTAGTTCACAAAATATAGAAGAAGCATCTACAAATTCAAGGAGACAAGAAGGGCAAATCAATTTGTAAGGCCATGCTTCCTATGAAATCTTGACGAAAAAAAAATAAGAAATGAACAAATCACATTGATTACAACCTCAATGCTAGATAGACCGCGCAGTGAGTCAGTGAGACCATCTCCTACATGAGAAAAAGAAAAATGAAATATGAAAGAGTTAAGAGGCATGCTAGAATGATTAAAGATATTTTTTTTCTTTGTACAAACAAAGTTATAGACAAATTTTAATTTTACTAACATTTTCTTTTGTATATTTCTTCCTCTCAAATTCTAAAGCATTATGTCTTATTTATCTAACACCGCTCTTTGTCATCAATAAAAATTCTCTTTACTGTCAAAAACAGACATATTTGATCAATCTTAGGGTGAATAGTAAAGATGACCTCTAAGGTTGGCAAAATACAATACAAGATATGATACAAACATATCTAAAGGGTGATCATGTGGCATGATTTCTAGAATGGTGAAGAGGAGCAAGTCCAAAATCAAATAAAAAACAAAAGAGAACTCTGAAATTCAAGAATGGCCATATTCTTCAAACACATTCAAATATCAAAAAATTCAATTGCAATTAAAAGCAATAAGAACATGAGAGATGTGAGACCCGTTTAGTGTACAACTAATAGATTTCTTGGAATAAGAAATCTTGAACAAACACTAGGCAACACCAAACACACAGGAAACACTAAAAAGGCCTTATATTATTATTCTTGAAGACAAAGAATACAAGGTATACTGCCAAACACTTCCAAGGGAACACTTTCCCTTCTCACAGGATGCAATGGTCCTGTCTAAGATACTACAAAGCAAAAACATGTCTGTCCCAAGACACCTTTGCCTACTTATAAATCTAACCCTTCCAGACAACCAACTACTAACCCCCCAACTGTCCCAACAGACCTCCTAAACCTCCTAACAGGCTATAACATCTTATTTTATTTAATTTGTCTTCCTCCTTTCATACACTCTTAAAGTCCTAACATTACTCGCCACCCTTGGAACAACCTTGTCCTCAAGGTTGAATTCTAGAAATTACTCCTTCGTTGTCATTTCAACCTCCCGAGTAATGGCTTTCGGACCTCCCTCTTGCCACTCAATAAGCACCTGTGGCATTGGTCCTCCCTAGATTTGATTTGTCCTCCTGTTTAGCACTTTGAAGGGCCAACAAACTAGCCCTCCCCCTTGTAGGTCCTCCAGTAGCTCTCTCTCCACCTGCTGTGTTCCCACTGCTAATTTAAGTTGGGACACATGAAAGACTGGATGTTCCCACTGCTTCCCATGACATTCTGTATCTCAAACAACTTCTCCGCTCTAGAGACCCATCCGAGGGGGTCAATCCCTTCAAACGTCGACAAATCCACCCTTTTCACCCAAATGGGTGGCGCCTCGCTCCGTTTGTAATCTAACTCGTTGTCTGAGCCCTCTCGCCTTCCCCTCCTATTTTCGTTTATAGAAACTTGGCTCTCTTCCGAATTGTAGTCCAGATTCCTCGTTTTCCCTCCAAGAACTCGAGTGAGTTCTTTAATTTCCTGGTGTAGCACCTTCGTCTCCGCCTTCAACCCATCCACTGTCGTCTCCACTGCTTCCATCTGGCCTTCCAGGACATTCATCCTACCCTCCATTTCTCTTCCTGCTGGGTCGTCTCTCTCTCTCTCTCTCTCGTTGTGATCCGGCAGGTTGGACCAAATGATAGGTTTCTTGATATGAAACCTATCGATAACGCCACACACGCACTCAAGAAAGAACATAAATAGAATCCTGACTATACAAAAGAATTCCAAAACCTATTCTACCACAAAACAATAGCTCTTTTATATGAGTTCTATTCCCGCTCCTCTAACTGTTATTATAGTTAGGAATTCATTAACTCTTCTCTCCCTCTTTCATAACTCTTCTTTTCCTCTCATAAACCCTCCATACTCTATCAACATATTATTTTATTTAATTTCTCTTCCTCCTTTCATGAAGTCCTAACAACAACATATAAATTTGAAACAAATAAAAATGCATAACTGTGAAACAGACATATCTGAGAAGGCTTTCAAAATATAAACCAAATGAAACACATATATTGAGCATCTTAACAAATTCTCTCATCCCTCAATAAAGAAAACACAGTTCTCATTGGTCGTGGTTGACAGTCCCCAATTCTGGATTATTCCCTCACATTAAGAAACACCAACCAGAACAACTAACACAACTCATTTACCTGTGAAATTTCCAGACACAAATGCACGAGAAGCATCCCTGAATTCATGCCAAAAAGGGAAAGAAAAAGAAAGGGAAGGAACAAATTGCGGTCAGTAAGTGTTGGAAAGTAAATCTTTCTCACAATTCCAAGCACAACAACAACAGTAACAACAAAAATTTTGGATGAGAAAAGGGTTCAAAGAACATACCTTCCAGCAAAATGATTGTAGCCCCCTCCTGACCCGTAATGAGAGTTTCCCTTGGTTACATCAAAAACAGATCTATAAAAATAATAAAAAAAGGTATTAATGTATCAGCCCTAACATTCTAAACAAACATCACAATTTCAAATTATCTCATTCAATGAATTGAGAGAGAGAATACCCAAGAATTCCAAGGAGGATTGGCAACCCCTGGTCAGATCCATTGAACAATGCAAGCTCTTCGCCACTAAACAATCTCTACGAAACAAAAACGCAGAGTCAAAATCGTTGACTTCATCATCCACACATGAATAAAAATTAATTAAAAATTGAAAAAATAAACATAGGGTCTTTTATGACCCAAATGAACAAACGACACACAAAAATAAAAACCCAGAACCTAAATTTTTGTGGGTTAACAGAAATAACCTCAGCAGTGTCGAATTTGGTGTAAAACCTGAGAAGGAAAGCGAAGACAACGACCAAAACAGTGATCCCCGAAAGAGGAGAGGTTGCTAATGCCTTCAACGACATACTCAGTTCAGTGTTAGAAACAGAGACATAGTCTTCTTAAACAACAAAGAACATAAAAATCTGTGGAAATTATTTGAGGATTATATGTTTTCTGATGTAACAACTAAATCGAAATACAACAAAAAGATGTATGGGAAAGAAATAAATTAAAATTATATTTTATTGGGTTGATTTTTGTGATGGAATTAAATATAACATTTAACTATATCTATAAATATAGGTATATTTTATATTTTCGTTTTTGGTGTTTACATTTTTAAACTAATTTTTTAAATTAAAATAATTATTTTACTAATTTAACTCTTTAAGTAACTTTTTAAAAATTCAAATGTTTTTTTATTTTATTTTTTAAAAACTTAATATTTTTTAATTATAAAATTACTTACAAAATAAATAAAATTATAAAAATTATATATATTTAATTTTATAATTATAATAACAATAATAGTAATAATTTTATTAATTTTTTGTCATAAAAAAATAACATGTGCATAATTAATGCGTTTTTTATTAGTATATATAAAGAATTTTTCTTTTTGATATTCAAATTTATTTTTAATTTTGTTCTTTAAATAAAAGTCTTTTCAAATTAAAATAGTTATTTTATCAAATTTATCTGACCTTTTCTGAATTTTTTTTTTAATTTGAACATTTTTTTTTAAATTTAATCATTCTTTCAATTATACAACTATATGCAAAGTAATACAATAAATTTGCATTAAAATTATTTAATTTAATTTTATAATTATAATAGTATAATAAGCCTTAACTAGTTAGATGGTCTCCACTATGAGGAAGTATGTTTACTTTGTCCCTACTTTTAAAAACGTTGTCCTAATGTTTTAATGTGTATTAATCAAGTCCTTATCGTTAGTTTTCCAAAAACAATATTAACATGTGATGATGTGATAAAGCACAATGTCTATGTGTAAAAATTTATGGAAATAGTGTTCTTAACGTGTCCTTTTAATGCAAAAGTTAAAAGTTAGAAGTTTTCCCTAGTCTCTACTGTGTTCTTCTATTGTTGCGAGTTAGTTCAGGAAGTGTGGTTGGGGACATGTGATAGTTGATGAAGTGCAACGTCTCACTATCAAGGTTGTTTGTATTGCTCGTGAGGGACACAAAACCACAATGTGTCCTCTCGTGGTGATTCGTCTAAGGGATTGGGTGGAACACTAATTTGCTATTGTGGGGAGGTTGTAGTGTTCAGAATAGCTAAAACTGTCAAGAATTATGAGAAACAATTTTGAGGTTGCCTTAACTATAAGGTGTAATGTATGATTTTAATTTTCATTCAGGGTATATTTTTTTGCTGTTAACGAGTGTTTACTGTTAATGAAATCCTTGTTTTTTTTTTGGATTTTATGAAGAGTTGAGTGGAAATGAAGATTTTCAGGGGTGCAATTATTTCAAAAGTTGCAATGAAGATAACGGGAATGAAAGAGATGCTACTATTGGTAGGCAAAGGAGAAAGATATATATATATATATATATATATATATATATATATATATATATATATAACTTGGAAACATCTCTTATGATTTCTGAAAAATGGGTTAAGTTATTAATATAGATGCTATATTTTCTGGGGTTGATTACTATCATCCTTGTTTGGAAGTTGTATAAAATTCCATTAGATTAGCAAATTATGTAGTTTGTGGGTTATGTTTTTGTAATGTGATGTTATATAGTAACTATGATGAACTCGGGTATATGTTTTTGTAATGTGATGTTATTAAATAAATCAAAGTCTTTTGCAATATACATAAAAGCACAAAAGTGAAATTGTGCTCCAAATACACATGATATTAATTTCCGAATACTTTCAAACAAAGAACATTGTTTTTCGAAAGACATTGACTATTAAGCAACAAAGGTACACTTAGTAAGCAATACATAAGATCCTAATTATATGCCTTTCAAAATAGGCCAAAATATATACATAAATAACATTTCATGACTTGCAAATTAGGCCTCTCCTATATGACAATTTCTTGAAGTTGACATGCAGTAATATGACTTGCTTAAGATGGAGTTAGGTTCGTGGTAGTCGGTTGATTTCCTTCAAGATATGCAGTAGGTGTTGTAGTTGGTTGTGTTGTTGATGGGCTTGTCTAGTCTTCTGTTTGAGGAGCTTGTAGGCAACTGTTTCTTTTGTGTCCAAGTTTTCTACATATCTTTCATCTCTTACGTGTTCCACCTTGTGTTTATTCTGAAACCACAGTAGAACACTAAAGGAGGGGGAGGGAGGGTGGGAAGAAAGAATATTGTTCTCAAGTTTTTTGCAAATGGTGTTTGATGAGTGTTAAAAAGATTAACAAATAAAAATATTCTCGAACGGTGACGCTTCAAAAGACTTTATAAAGGTTTTAACAAAGAATGAATTTTGAGATATAGCTTTTCGAATTTTTGTGCAGAGTAGCATCTAATAACTTGTAAGAAAGATGTCTATGTATAAAGATTATGAGATGTTAGACGTTGTTTTTTATGACAACATGAAATGAAGATTTTTTTAATAGTAAAGTAATAAAGTGCGCTCTTTCTATTGGTTCACTCTATCTGAGCTACGTTCAGTTCTTCCTTAAGAACTCTTGAGGGGTTCCACTATTATTTTCCAAGATTAAATGGGTTTTTCCACTCCTGGTTACAGCGAGTATTAGTACCACTCCTTGTTTTGTAGTCAACCTGATTAGACCGAGTTTAGCCTCTCCAAGATCTAACCCTAAACAACATGTCTCGACGTTCAACTCAACCTGAACTGAACAACCAAGTGATTAAGGTTGAAAAACAGTTATTTTCATATGTCATTTTAGACCAAATTACGCCCTTTACTACTTAGAATGAGCTTAGAATCAAGCAAAACTCAATAAATGAGTATGTAGAGAGTCAAAAGTTGTTTTTAGCAATATTATGCTTGTTTTGCATTGTTTTGTAGCGAAATTGAGAAGGTGAAGAATGAAGTCTAAGGTAAAGGTCGTAGACTCAAAAAAAGAGAAGAAAATTAAAGAATTGAAGAGTCGACGCACCGCCCGACGGCAAATTCCACCGTTGGGCGGTCTAGGGCGAGGAGTAGGCACCTAGCGTGGGCGCTGGGCGGATTTGCGATTAGAGACAAACCGTCGGGCGGTAGACCCCTGCCGCCGGGCGGTAGTGCGATTTGAGGGAAACCGCCGGGCGCCACACTTGTTCCGCCGGGCTTGGGCCTGTTTTCTGTTGCGCTCCTCACCTATAAATAGCCCTATTGCGAGTTTAGATGCATTCTTTTGACAGAAGGGGGCGACCATACCTAATTTCACTCTCTCGAGAGGATCTCTTGGATGCTTAGGCTCCTTTTCATCTTTT
>NW_014542367.1:1379888-1438086 GCF_000741045.1 Vigna radiata var. radiata | reverse complement strand
CTCTTTTGCATGTTCATATTTTATTCTCATACCTAATTAATTAATTTTTATTTTCAAGTCTTACGATCTTAATTCACACGAACGATAAGGCCTTTCGAGTCTCTTGGGAAAACGATACTTGGACTTACCATTTATTATTACTTGATACGATTTGGTACGCTTGCCAATCCGTTAACACCAAGTATTTGAGTTCTCTTCAAAACTTACAACAATTCCACAAATGAATTTTCTACAAGGTACAAATGAGTGACTATCAACGAAAGGATATTGTTGGAAAATATGTAGGCTTCGTTTTAACACCAAGAGGGGGGTGAATTGGTGGGTTTTCAAAATCAGAGTTTTTTCGCAATCTTTATAAAACTTTACAAACTTTCTTGAATTGCAAGTAATAGAAAATTAAGTGTAGCGGAAAAATAAAGTTGACTACAAGAATTGTGAAGTCGACTGAATGTAAAAGAGTATGAATAGAGAATTCAAACGCAGGTTTTTATACTGGTTTAGCCTCAATGCCTACATCTAGTGTCCTTCCAGTACCAGGAAGCAAATGCACTATAATGGTCAAGGTTTTTACAACAAGGTTTTTATAGAAAACCTCCACGTCAAAAATATAAAACACCTCTCTAACCCTCTAACCAAAATATAGGCCATAACAACACAACAAGACTTGCAACAAGATGTCCCATCTCCTGCAATCTTCAACCCACTTTAAACAATCCTCAAAGTGTACCAGACTCCACAAGCCCAACCCCTGTAGCCACAACAGGTAACACAGAAATCACCACGGATGCCAACAAGAATCTTGATCAATCCAGAAGCACCTCAATGTGCAGATTCTGATCAAGCAGTATGTGCAGCACAATCCTCCTTCAGAAACTCCTCAAAGAAAGATCACAACCATCTTCTTGATGAGTTCTTGAAGCTCAATTCTTTCAAAGAACAATCTGAAACAGAATATGAAAATATTATATTTCCAAAATCTCTTCGAAATAACTCAGGTCTCGTCTATTTATAGATTTCTATAAAATAGACGTTCCTGTAGTCTATTATACTACTAATACAGTCGAATGTATTAAGTCAGTTATAACAGTTAAGACACAATAGTAGTATTTCAGTCAAACCAGTTAATTTCACAGTCAAAGTAGTTGACAAACATTCATTGCTCAACTAACTTTTAAAAATATAGCCGTTACTGTTCAAGAGCACAATAGAATTTCAAATCAAGCAACTAATGTAGTCAAATGCATGGCACAAATAGTCGATTTCAACATGTCAGAACATTTTGAAATTCTTTGCTTCACAAAATCTCACATAGCACTATTTCACAAAATCTGTACAAAGACTTTTAGTATAGTCGATTCAATTTATAATAGAGTCAACTTTACTGTCAGCTTTGTCACACAGTTTTAAGTTCACAAGAGTGCATGTGGTTTTCTACTTTCAAAACATGTGAAATGCAATCAAATATGATGTAACATGTACAAGCTTAGTAAATATGCATTCACATATCAATATAGACACATAAACATGTTCAACCAGATATCAATCAATAAGTACAAAACATGCTAAGCATCAACATATGTGTTATTAAAAAATGTGTTGTCATCATAAAAAACCGGAGTGACATAAATATTGTGTTGTCAACGATCTCAACCATCTCCCCCTTTTATGATGATGCAAGACCATTATTAATAACCAACCACGTTTACACAACCAGATTCAAAACAGAGTAAACATATGACATAGCAATACTCTGAATGTAACACAATCAATACAATCAATCAACAATATATCAACAGATAGCATTATATCAATACTTTCATAAATCTTCTCCCCCTTTGTGCATTAAAAAAAAAGGAATGCTCTAGATATAAGATGCTGATAAATCAAACAGAGATGCATTAGTGAAAATAAGCAATTTTAAAACATGCAGTGTGATAACGGTCTAAAAACCGTTATTTTCATACTTAAATTTGATAGTAAAACACACCCTTTATGGCTTAGAATGAGCTCTAAATCAAGTAAAACACTTACGTTGAGTCTCTTGAGAGTCAAAAGTTGGTTTTAGAGATATTATGCTTGTTTTGCATTGTTTTGCAGGGTTTTTGGATGAATTAAAGATGGAAGTGAAGTAAGGTGGACTTAGACCCATGAAAGAAGAAGAAAAATGATGAAAAGAAGGGTCAAACAAGTCGCTGAGCGCCAGAATGGTCCACTGAGCGCTCAGAGCGATTAGAGGAAAATCGCTCAGCGGCAAAACTGACCGCTGAGCGGCCAGAGCGGCTAGAGGCAAACCGTTGAGCAGTCAAATTAGGCGCTTGGGCGGTTGTCTGTTTTTTTAGTTAGATTCTGTAAATCTTTCTGTTATCTATCTGTTATCTTTTTGGGCTTATATATAGCCCCAGTGCGAATTAGATAGGGATTCTTTTGGCAGAGAGAATGTCCAGAGCTATTCCACACACCTTGGAGGAGATTCCTAGGATGCTTAGGCTCCATTCAACCAAGTTTAGGGTTATTTCTTCCATTTTTTCATTATTTTCATCTAGTTTCACCATGTCAATGGTGAACTAAACCCTTTGTTGTTGGGGAACAATGTAATCTTTTGAAACTCTCATATATTGAAATTCTTATTTATTTTCATATGCTTGTCATATACTTGCTTATCAATTGTTGGGTTCTCATCTGTGCTCAATGCTTTTATTGTTTAACTCGTTCAATAAATGTTGTTTCTCTTTATCGATATGGGGACGTACGGTAATGTCATGAACTGGTGGGAAATTCCTTGATTATGTGCTATCGCCTAGGGATAGGGATAGGACGGTCAATTGCATTTGCTTCAGAACGCACTGCATTATTAGTTACTAGGGGAGGCTAGGGATAGTAAGCCGGTAATTAGTAATAGGCTCTTTTCACCAAGGAATTGGACTAAGGGTAATTAAGAAAGTTTGCATGACAATTAGATAAACAAGTGAATTAAATAAGAAGAGTAGATATATGAGAGTGGATAAGATGAAATTGTAAACCCCAACAACACCATTCATCCATAGTTCTCAAAACCAATTGAATCAATTGCATTGCATGTTTATTTTTGTTCTTTCCATACAACCACCAATATTATTCTTTTCTCAAATCTTACAAGATTAGGTTACATGAAAGTTAAGGCCTAAGAGTCCTTTGGGAAAACGATACTCGAACTTACTCGTTTATATTACTTGATAACGATCTGGTACACTTGCCAGGGACTTAACATAGTGATGCTCCCCCTATCATATATATTCACATGAAAAATATAAGTCCCCCTTAAGTGTAACATGTGAAGAAATATGTGCAAATGTGTTATGCTCCCCCTGTTATTATGCATATTTTCATAATCATGACAGATGCACAATGCAGTACAATAACCATTTGAGCATACAAACAGTGAAACAGAGAGTTGTATCATGTATATGATTTCAAACAAAATTCAGCATGCATGAATACAATCATCAACAATCTCACAATATGATCTCATATATCAATCACACAATCAAAATCAGAGATATATTGTAGATAAGCAAAAGGAAATAATCAATCAACAAAAATAACCAAATTCCAATAATGGAATTTTTAACCCTGTTGTGATCAAGTCGATTGAATTAATATCCAAGTGGATTTCATTGCTCCTTAGTGAATAATGAGTCCATCAGTGATTTCCAAGCAATGTTTCCTGCAAAACCTTTCAAAGATCTCTTTCAGATCAAACAATTAGTTATGCAATGAAAAAAAATCCATAAGAAGTGAATATGCAAAGATATGTAACAGTTCAAGCATGCATAATCAACTTCAATCTATGCATAGTCGAATCAATCAATAAGAGCAAACAAGATCAAACACATTAGAGCAACTGAATTGATTCAAACATTGATTTCATTTCTTGTTCCAAAATATTACAATGAGTGCAGAACAAGACACTAAACAAAAAGATGACATTTAAGCCATCATAAAAAGAAAAAGAAAAACAAACTAAAACTCTAAACACGTCAACATAATTTTTCTTCTTCCTTTTATTAACAAAATCGTTAAGGATAATATCACTATCACTATCCTCAGTCCTTTCCTCTTCTGTAATATCATTTTCATCTCCTTGCACTGAATTTTCCGTAGTACTCGCATCCTCAAACATCGATTCAACAACATTTTCCTCAATTGGTTGAGATCTCTCTCTTTGTTCTTTCAACAGCTTTATCACAGTCCTCAACCCTTTTAACAAAATTCTTTCAAATTCAGACTTGGCCCTATATTGGTTGCCTAGAAGCGATTCCAGTTCATCTTCATCATCAGGAGCCTCATTTTTATACATCCATCCTTCAGAAGTCTTTGTCATTTGCATCAGGTGCAATGTAGACTTGTCAATTCAAATGGTTCTATTATATGATTCACAAGACTCTCCTATACAGTTGACTCCAAAGTAAACTAGCACTTTTGAGATAAAAACACAGTATGGCAATTTTGCTGAATCCAGTCTTGTGACCTTTAAGATATTGTCAAAAATAGTTGTAGGCCAATTCACTTGAATGTTTTCCTTTAAGGCCTTGAGTAGGAACATGTCTCCAGTAGTGACTTGAGCACGATTTCCTCCCCTTGGCATTAGTATCCAAGAGATAACAAAGGCTCCAAGTCGATCATTTATCTTCATTCCACCGGTCTTGTATTTTGAATAGTCTCGACAATCATCCAGATTTCTTAAACAATCTTGGTAAGTTGTAAACTTATGAAATCCTTCAATTCCCAGATGACACTTTTCACCCTCTATTCTGAATTCTGTTACTTCAGTCCATACCTCGTTTTTAACCTTATATCGACTCCTTTCACCCTGGAACACAATTCATTATTTTCCATCTGTAGATTACAATAGAATACTTTAAGAAGGTCTGGATACCATGGACTTGCCTTCTTAACGAACTTCTTCAGTCCTTGTCATTGTAGCCATTCCTGAAAGACAAACCCTTCTTCTTTAAAGAACCTAAGCTTTAGAAATTTATGTGTAATCAGACTTCTCATTTTCCAACAATCCAAAAATTTTGATTACATTTCGTCATCGCTTATCCACCCATTGAGTTCAAGGACACGCTTAGCACTTTTCTGTCCCAGTGTCTTGACATGTTTTTTCTGTGCCGAGCTTGAAGCCATTGTTCTTGAAGATGAAAAGTGATTTTCACAAGAATCGAGAGAGACAGAGACAGAGTTTCAAACCAATGGAGCTTAGTGTAGTGATGTATGATCTTTGAGTTTTATTTATACAAATCACAATTAAAATTTTGGAGGGAACACTTTTAAAACATTTTCGTACCAAAAATAGTTTTTAAATTTAAGACTCAATCAAACAACAAACGAACAATCGACTCAATTAAATTAGTAGTTGAGTATGGTATATATGACTCATGATTTCTCAAAATAGAGTGAAGTCATACAAAAACATAGTCGAATATGTTCATAATATAGTTGACTAAAAATCGTGAGAACAGTTTTTCAAAACCAATTTAATCATACATACAATCAAGCAATCAACCACACAAACAAGCATCAACATACAGGAAAAAGCATTTTTACCGAGGGGTATTTACCGGCGGCCTTTAGGCCTTCGGTAAATTGTTGGTGACGTAATATACTGAAGGCATGTAGGCCTTCGGTAATTTCAGCTATGGGTTATAAATTAGAAATTTGGGTTTCTTTTCCCCAAATTCCCCAATTTCAGAATTCCCTCGTCTCCCCTTCCCTCGTCTCCCCAATTTCAGAAATCTCTCTCTCCCCTTCTCTCCTCTTTTTGTCATTGCCCTAAGCCGAACTTGGTCACCCTAAGCCATTGTCATGTTGCTAACGCGGAGGCGGGTTCGTTGATGGCTATTACTTTTTGGTTTGTGTGGCTAGGGTTCGTGGCACTTGCGGCAGGGTGGTGACTCGTGGAAGTTGGCGTTTGCATTAGAGGTGGTGGCGGTCAGTCGGTTCAACGTTGCGGTTTGATGGCGCGAGTTTGGTGGTGTGGAGGCTGACGGAGGTTTGCTGTTGGGTGACGCTCTTCCATTCCCCACTCTTTGTTCGAAGCGTTTCGTTGGTTTGGAGCGTGAGGTTGCCGCCCCAAGGCATTTTGAAGCGGTTGTTGTTTCGGGCGCTGACGGCGGTTCGTTGGTGGCTGGTTTGCGACTAAGGTTCGTGTTTTGGTCCTGTGAGTGTTGCAATAGGGGTAGGGGTTGTTGGGGGTTGGCGTGTCGAGGGCGTTGTAGTGAAATGGTGTTGGCTGATGCAGAGTGCTCAATTGCCACAACAAAAGGTCATGCTGAATCCTTCTATCTATTCTCTTGAATCCTTCTGGTGGTTATTTATGGGTTAATAGTTTATGTATTTATGGATTAAAGTTGACTGAAATTAACTAGATGCTATCTTGGGCATTTTTTTGGAGACTGGTACAATTTTGATTGGTGATTGATGTTTTTTTTTTCCTGTGTTTCTTAGAGATAAGAAATATAAAAGTGGATATATATGTGTACTCTGTTGAAGGGTTTTTTCTACACACTTTGATGGTTAACTTCTTGTGGCTACTTTGCTCGTACAAAGAAACAATTTTATTTGTTGAAGGGTGTTTTATTTGCTTGTTCAAGGAAACACTTTGATTTTTATGGTTAACTTCTTTTCTCGTGGCTACTGTGATGCATTGAAACACAAGAATTGAAACAACCTTGGGAATGGTTGAGACTGGGAGAGATGTCTTTGTTTAGCCTAGTGATAACCAATTTCACCCATTATTTGCATTGATGATGTTACTGCTTTGTTTCTGTGGAGCTTTAGTAATGATACTTTGTGTAATCATGTTTCTTATTATATATGAGTTTTGAATGTTAGTGTTGTAACTTAAAAGGATATACTCAATATCACTTGTTAGTAAAAGAAGTAACTTGAATATACTCAGAGTTTAATGGATTTGAACTGTAGGACAAGTTCTTGAAGTTGTTCTTGCGAAGCCTCAAGCTGATAAAAAACCAGATAGAGGGTACGACTACAATCCTGTAAGTTTCTGTGAATTCATCTTACATAAATTTTATCATATGAAAATTCTAATAAGAATGTTTTTTAAATTTAAATCATACTATAAATTAATATAATATATTATGGGGAGATTGGCTGAGATATATAGAGTTTTTTGTGAGAATAGTTCCAACACAGTTAATCCCAGTGAATATGACTGGATTCTAGGGAAGATCATTAGATGTTTCTATGACAAAGATTTCAGGTGAAACACTGATGTTGCATAAGATATTTGGTTATGTTATATCTCTATCATTATTTGCTTTGTGGTAATTTATTTTTTATTGTATGAAGGGTTTTTTTTTTTTCATTTTCATATGATGTTAATGGGAGCATAATCTCCTACTGTTATGTGAGAATAGAATAAGGAGAGACCAATTATTTTCTTAAAATTAATTTTTAGTTGTAAGTTTGAATACACTCTTCATCTGTGATGGGCGTGGCAACCCACACAAATTTGATGTGCAATGAAATGTAGTACAGACTAAGGAATGACTCCTAGGTTGTCTCTCAAGGAACAATTTTGCGGTTCAAGAATCAAGTCAAACACGAAGGTTGGGGGGTTGTTGAAAAGTTTGTGAATGTAGATAAACAAAATCAAAACACAGACGCAACTAATAATTAAACACAGATTTAAAAACGGTTTCAAAGACAGAATAAAAACAGTCAGTCATTAACTTAATTATAATGTTCCCATCACAGATTAACAAAATAAAGTCGTTACTCAAACCTCTAATCCAACAGAGCTAACCAACTAAGCGATGATTAATCCTGTTTTAATAAAAGCGAACTAAGCGAACGCAATGGTAACATCAAATCTAATTTACACCATGCAGTTTCATCAACTAAGAGGAGACTCAACACCACTTGGGCAACCAAGTGTATACCCCCAATTGCAAGTGCAAATACATATTTGATATTAACCAAGTCAGAGTGACAATCACACATACAGTCCAGAAATATCAAAGAAGCAATGCAATATCGTTAATGACCAGCACAGTAATTTAAGCTATCATGACAACTAAATTACCTCTACCACAAATACAAGACAACATTAAGACAAAATAAAATAAAATTCTAGACTCCAACACTATTACAAACAACTATCTAGCACATTTAAAATAAATTAAATGCGAAACTAAATATAAAAAAAAAAAAAGAAAAGATGAAACACAACTCAATATACTATGCAAAATATTTTAAAGCAAAAGAAATGAGTGAATATAGTTTTTCTTCACCAAATCACATGACCTCCCAAAGCTTCAATGTGAAGAAAATTAATTCCTCTCTCCTCCCAAAGGTTAACGTCAATTTGCCTTGTTACCAAGGAGTAAACAAAATATTTTTCTTCTTCTATAAATTCACTTTGCCGAGACTTCCAATTCCTTCTCCAAGAATTGTGTTTCTCCAATTAAAAATCCCAAAAGAATGGGTGCTACAGCCGAGACACTTCCTTTCATGTTGGGAGATTACTTCTAAAGTGTAAGATGAATCAATGCTCTTCAAAGAAAAGTCAACAAGCCTTTGCTTCTAGCTACACGTGACTTCTCACTTGCCCCAATGAAATTAAATGCTCCCCCAAAAGTCTCCATCACAATAGACCATCTTATGCTTACCTACTCCACCTACTCACTTTGCCAAAAAGAATTTTCGGTTCTCTCTCTTCAAAGAGCTGCAGCCGTTATATCTATCATGAAGATGAGTTTGTCTGCACAATTAAATGGAAACCCACATCTCCCAATGTTCAAGGACAAGTGAAAGTCAACCATACACATATGGACGTGACTACACATCATGCTTTTCTATTCAAAGATAAATAAAAAGGAAAACACCACCTCATTTCTTCACTCAAAATACCGAACAACCCATCAGGAATGTTGCAAGCACAAGCTCAAAATGAAAAGGAGAAGATTATCATTCAACCCATCGAAGTATCGTATCCATACATCCCATTTTCTCTCCTCTCACAGTCAACGTTCCAAAAGCCAAATGAATATATGAAAGTGTTTATTCATTCCATTCACACAATGCCAAAAACCGTGATTAGAGTTCCAACTCTCCAAAGAAACAAAATGTTTTCAAGACTATAGAAACCTCACAAGAGAAAATGAAACATCCTCTTCCTCATCAACCAAAAGTAAACAACTTTGCAAGCAAGGGAAGAAGAAGAAGTGTGCTATCCATTCATTCTATGAGAGTGAAGTAACGTGAATGCATTCAAACTTGAAAAGATTTTTTTTTTCAAAGACCATGGTATTCTCTCGGCAAAGAGAGTTTTTCCAGCCAGCAACTATGCAAATTCAAAAGCAAAGATGACGGTTGGAGCTTCCCAAGGCCGTGAGTCCTATTCTAAAGAGGGTGGGGTCCACCCTAAAAACCCTAAGGTGCCACCTCATGTGTCTTTACAATTGGGCTTTGTCTACACTACCAAAAATTGGCCCAAAATTACAAAACTTGGTTTAAAAAGTCTAATCTACTAAATTAAAATTTGACTAATTCTAAAGTGTCTTTGTGGAGAGTCTTGCATGAATTGATGTCTTCCCTAATGTCCAAAATTGTATCTCCAAAATTTTCTTGCAATAAATAATGCAATTAATTAGCTCAGAAAATTCAAATTAATTAAAATTAGAATTTCCGGTCAAATTAAGCACAATTAAAAGAAACGGGAAAATACCGGACAATTAAGTACAATTCCCTGATTAATTATATCACAATAAACTAAGTGCAGTCAATAAAATATCGATTCATCAATCTGAAACTACACACTCTTTAGCTAACACCTCAGATTATTGAGAAAGTAGAAGTCTTTTAAAACTTGTTGTAACACTACTAATTACAGCTTCTTGTCTTACATGTTGAAGATCATTTTTAGATGAGAGTATCTTGGAGTAAATACCTAAATATTATACCATGTGCATAGTTTCATGTTAATATATGTTTTTGTTAGTATTAGCATGCCAAGTTTTTCATTATGAATAGATTTTTTAATTCAATTTTGATTCACTACCAATATAACAAATATTTGTAAGTTTGCTTATAAAAGAAAAACAAATTTTGTAAGTCATTAATGATTTTGACTTCTCTAGCAATTCTTAATATAGTCAAACTCATTAAACAAGCTACTGATACAAGATTGGTTTATGGTGCAAAATATTGTACAATGACTGTGCAAATTTAAATTCTCAATTTTTATATAAAGAATATCAAGATTGAAATAGCTGTAAAATTTCAAATGTCCCCCTCCTTATAGATAACTTGTCATTCAGAAAGGCCATTGGTGTACTAGATCAATGACTTTCAAGTTGTTCATTACTTGATTTATGTATTTTTGTGCTTCTGATATTTTTTCTTCCAGTATCAACATATACAAACTGGAAAGTGACGGTTATCTAAACTATTGTAGCCTTTAAGCTTGTTTCTTTCTTTTCCATATGCTTTAATTTTCTTGTTATTTTTTTTCCTCAAGAATAAAATGTTAGTTATTGATATTTCTTTTGTTCACTTTTCATTCTGCAGATCAGATATAATTGAATCAATTCTTTGTGAATCCTTGTTTCCATCAGATTTTTCAATCAATAATATAGTTAAACATTGGGTTGGTATTTTCTCTAGATTTGATAAAGTGGAGGCCAAGGCTCTTGAAAAGATACTTGAACAAAAACAAAGGTACATTTTTTTTTACTACTGAATGGCTTATATTCCTCTTGGTGTCTCAAATTTTTACTTTTCATGGTGCAACTTGGTACCAGATTACAGAAAGAAATGCAAAAATATTAGCTCTAAGGCAGACTAATCAGGTATGTTACTGTGAATGTTGGAAATGTGAACTTTTAGGGGATATTTGATGTGAAAATGGGCTTGATCTCATTTAAATTGCAGGGGAAAGGCATTCCTAAGGTCCAAAAAAAGATTGTGCTTTGTTTCCGTGTAATGTCTCGTTCATTTGCTGACCCAACAAAGGTAGAAGAGAGTTTTCAGATTCTTGATCAATTACAAGATCATAATCTGTGGAAAATTTTGACAAATCTTGTTGATCCAAATACTAGCTTCCATCAAATTGGTGAATACAGGGTAATATAATCTAAAACTTTTAAATCATAAGTTTATATTCTATGTTATGGAGTAATGTTTATTTAGTTTTATTAAACTGAATTGTAAAAATTGGAAAAAATAAGTAATGTTGATAATGGTGATATGGTGCAGACAACAACCTGGTTTACAAGCGCCACCCAGCCGACCTCGCAAAAGTGATCGGAGTAGATAGTCTGCTTCATGATGCTGCTTGAACTAGATAGTCTTTATAGTCTTGATTATTAGTTCTTGTTTATATTTGCTCTTCCATTGTCTTTGAGTTGTTTTCTTATTTAGAAGTAGAATTTAAATGTTTTTCCTCTGTACTGAGGTGTAATAACTTGTAGTGTTGTACTGTTGTGGCACCAAGTATCTTATGTAAAAAACTACAAACATATTATGCAATATCATTTGATATTTCCTTTTCAATTGTCCTTCTCCAGTACAAATATTAGTGGTTAGTTTGACTTGATGTCATGAAATATTTCATAATCTAAACTAATGGAATGAAATATCTTAGCCCTTTGGTAGGGCAAAGGCCGTCGGTAATGGTTAGCGACAAACGATTTACTGACGACTTTTTGACCGTCGGTAAGCCGTTGGTAATTGGTCATTACCGACGGGTTCTGACTGTTTCCGAGGGATTATGGCCTTCGGTAAAGCCCTCTGTGATACAATTTTATCTGTTGTAGACACTCAAGAAAAATGATATGAAAAGTATTGTGAATCCTTGAGTTCCTATTGCACCTGCTTTTGATCCTACAAAACAGCTTAAGATTTGGTTGCAGGTACCCATTTGACTTTGGGTCCTTGATTATTAGTTCTTGTCAGCTGTTCCTTTGGTTTCCATACATATAACCCTTTAGGAACACCAACAGATATATAAAAATAGTTTTTAATAGTGTGGCCAATACAATTGCAATAAAAGCAAGCATTTCTAGCAGGTTGCTTAGATCAATAAATTTCCTTGTATTGATTCTGTTAGTTTGAGCTTTATAGCCAATCCCATTTCTGTATATAGCTCTGCTAGAGGATTTTAATATAGCATTCAAATTTTCTCTACCTTGAGTAAATTTGGCTAGCGTGCTAGTCTAGTAATCTATTTTCTCAATATGTGTAGGACATTTTTCACAAGGTTTCTCTATTGTAACAATTTCTATCTTAAGTTCCTTAGCAGACAATACAACATCATTCAATTTTTCATCTAGTTTCTCATTTTCAGATATAAGGTTATTAATTCTATATTCATAATCTCTCCTCTTAGAGTTGATTCGATTAACCTTGTATTACAGTCGCATTGCTTCAGCATGTACTTCTCTGAATGCATCCAATAGTTGATGATACTTCACTTCTATTTCATTCTCAAATTTTGCATTATTGTCATAGTCCTCTTGTGATGTTCCAGCCATATAGCAAATGTTGGATTCTTCCTCATGATCAACATCTTCATCACTTGAGCTGTCAGAATAATTGTTCTCCCAAGCAATATGTGATCCTCTTTATTTCCTGCTTTTGTCTTGAGGGAATCTTTTGTTTCCTTTCTACTTTGGCTTCAATTCTGTATATTCTGGCTTGATGTGTCCTTCCTTTCCACATTCATACCATTGGACAGCGTCTGATCTAAAGCTTTTCTTTGATTTACTCTGACCTTCATGGTTAGTAAGTCGACTATCATTTTTCATAAATCGATTGAACTTCCTTACCATCATGGTCATCAATTCCTTTTCGTCCAAATCTGCATCAGAGTCATCAGACTTTGAGTTTTTCTTGCTTGTAGCCTTCAGAACAATGGACTTCTTTTCTTTAATCTCTTCTTCATCCTTTAATCTAGCAAGTTCCAATTCATGTTCTCTTAGCTTGCCAAACAAGGTAGCCATGTTCATACTTGTAAGGTCCTTGGATTAAGAGATTGTCGTGACTTTTGGTTGCCAATTTCTGTTTAGACTTTTCAGAATTTTGATGTTGATCTCCTATTTATCAAATGCTTTCCCGAGAGCCAGAAGGTGATTAACTATATGTGTGAACATTTTCTGGACTTCATAGATAGTCTCTCCAGCCTTCATCCGAAAAAGCTCATACTCTTAAATTAGAGAATTCTTCCTTGCTCTCTTAACCTCATCAGTACCTTCATGAGTAACTTCCAAGACATCCCACATTTCCTTTGCAGATTTGCATTGAGATATCCTGAAAATTCATCAACTGTCAGTGTAGAGGCAATAATACTCCTAGCTTTAATATCATACTGTTCCTTTCTATTTTCATCAATAGACCATTCAGTAAAAGGTTTTACAGCAATTTTATCATCAACCATTTTAGTAGGCACAAGAGGTCCATTCATTGTTGCATCCCAAATTCCTCTATCCACGGATTCAAGAAAGATTTGCATTCTAATTTTCCAAAAAGGGTAATTTTCACCAGTAAACAGAGGTGGTCTGTTTGTTAAAGCACCTTCACTAAAAGTTTGAAAACAGGAAGTCATCCCCAGGTTTATATAGTCGATTCAAAGAAAAACAAAGTCGACTAGTTTTTCAAATATCTTATGAAAACCAGCTCTGGTGTCAATTGTTGGAAAACAAGTAGGCTTCATTTTAACACCAAGAGGGGGGTGAATTGGTGGGTTTTCAAAATCAGATTCTTTTCGCAATCTTTATAAAACTTTACAAACTAAGTTAAGTAATAGAAAATTAAGACTAGGGATTGTAAAGTTGACTACAAGAATTGTAAAGTGGACTGAATGTAAAAGACTAGGGATAGAGAATTCAAACGCAGGTTTTTATACTGGTTCAGCCTCAATGCCTACATCCAGTGTCCTTCCAGTACCAGGAAGCAAAGGCACTATAATGGTCAAGGTTTTTACAACAAGGCTTTTATAGAAGACCTCCACGTCAAAAATATAGAACACCTCTTTAACCCTCTAACCAAAGTATAGGAAATAACAACACAACAAGACTTGCAGCAAGATGTCCCCTCTCTACAATCTACAACCAACTTTGAACAATCCTAAAAGTGCCCAGACTCCACGAGTTCAACCTCTGTAGTCACAACAGGTAACACAACAATCACCACGGATGCCAACGAGAATCTTGATCAACCCAAAAGCACCTCAATATGCAGATTCTGATCAAGCAGTGTGTGCAACACAATCCTCCTTCAGAAACTCCTCAAAGAAAGATCACAACCTTCTTCTTGATGAGTTCTTGGAGTTCAATTCTTTCAAAGAACAATCTGAAATAGAATATGAAAATGTTAGATTTTCAAAAGTTCTTCGAAACAACTCAGGTCTCGTCTATTTATAGATTTCTATAAAATAGACGTTCCTGTAGTCTATTATACTACTAATACAGTCGAATGTATTAAGTCAGTTATAACAGTTAAGACACAATAGTAGTATTTCAGTCAAACCAGTTAATTTCACAGTCAAAGTAGTTGACAAACATTCATTGCTCAACTAACTTTTAAAAATATAGTCGTTACTGTTCATGAGCACAACAAAATTTCAAACCAAGCAACTAATGCAGTCGAATGCATGGCGCGTATAGTCTTCTTCAACATGTCAGAACATTTTGAAATTCTTTCCTTCACAAAATGTCACATAGCACTATTTCACAAAATCTGTGCAAAGACTTTTAGTATAGTTTATTTAATTTATAATAGAGTCGACTTTACTGTCAGCTTTGTCACACAGTTTTAAGTTCACAAGAGTGCATGTGGTTTTCTTCTTTCAAAACATGTGAAATGCAATCAGATATGATGTAACATGTACAAGCTCAGTAAATATGCATTCACATATCAATTTACACACATAAACATGTTCAACCAGATATCAATCAATAAGTACAGAACATGCAAAGCATCAACAACATATGTGTTATTAAAAAATGTATAAAGAACTAGAGTGATATAGATATTGTGTTGTCAACAATCTCAAAAGATATATGTTCAAGTACAATATAATATGTGACACTTGAAAGTGTTTCCCTTTTTACAAAGATTTCTCTCTCAAAGATATTGAGCGTTAGACGATCTAAGAACAACTTTAGCTTTTCTCTCTTTTCTCGTTGATATTCTTCTTATGTTCTTTAGCACTTTATCTATCAACACTTTCAACAACATCTTCTCTTCAAGCTTTCTTATATATATATATATTATATATATATATATATATATATATATATATATTCTCTTGAAAGATGATCGCTAGACTAACAAGTTGACTTCTAAAGACTTTGTAGCCTTTGGATGTGAAGTCTGACTTTAGTCTACTTTGTATGATTCAGAGCTTTTTCTCATAGCCTTAAGCGAAATTTGAACTTATATGATGTGATAGGGAAAATGGCTTCAAGGAAACATTCCTAAAATGTTCTTCTTCTCTCACAACGTCTTTTTCTTGGGTGTCGTGATTTTGATCATATCTTTCTGCTTTATTGATTTGCATGGATGTCTAGAGACAAAGTATACAAGCATCAAAGTGCTTTTTTGAACACGCATTAAATGTTTTTGAACGTTAATAAACATTAAGCAATGTAGCATGTTCAAGACACTTTGTTTGGAAATACACATAATCATAAGATGTTTTCTCTAATAAATGCATTGCTTGGTAATACACATAATCATAAGATGCTTTGTCAAGGATAAAGCGTTTAATGGTCACTTATCAGATGATATTCTCTATAGAAGGTTTTGCTTGATATAACAATGTATTGAATGAAACATTCTTTTTTATCCTTAGTGTTATATAAGAGTTAGGCTTTTGTTTTCATAAAAAGCTAACTCATTTTGCTCATATAGTCTATAGAGAGATTTCAATGAGAGACACTTATTCTTAACCAATCATGGACGTGTGTGTGACCTCAAACAATTTCTTTCATGACTAAGTGTAAAATGAATTAAAATTAGAATAGGCTAATAATATTTAATCCTGAATCAAATAATCATACGAGAATCTTACCTTGACATCCAATATTTAGTCTTCTGTGATTTCTTTTGTAGTCTTTTTTTTTTTAAATTTTCGAACAAAGGGAACCTTCACATGTATTTATCTTGTTTTTATTTGTTGCCTATCTCTTCATTAGGTAAATTTGAATGTCTTCCACAATTGTCATGATGGGCTTAGTCCGTACATTGATTAGTCCTCTAGACTTATTCCATCAAGATTCTTTGATGTACTGATGAATACATATTTATGTCCACATTTATATTTTAAAATTCAAATTTTTTATGAGATTCTTATGCTTAAAATGAATTTGTGACGATTTGATTTATTGGGTTTGGGAATTAAAGATGCTTAAAATTTGATTCTTAGTTGCATAAATTATTTTGGATGTTCTAATGTTTATTTGTATAGCTAAAGTTAGAATTTTATTCATTTAAAGCATGAAATTGAATGGTCAAAGCTGGTCCAATTTGGTCAACTTAGGGCTACTATGCATTTTTGAAAAGAAAGAGATGACTAAAGTGCAATTAAAGGAAAATTTTGGAGTTCTATGCAATTTTGAATAAAATAAAAAGGGTTGAAATGTAATTTTCGGCAAGTTTAAATCGGTTAGATACTTTAAAAGATAATCTGGAGAAAATATATCTTAAAATATTTTGTTTGGTATTGTTAAATAATTACCTTATTTAACTATATCAATAAATATCAAAAGATAATATTTGTCAAATCTTTTTGAATCTAGAAAAGATATCACCAAATATTCTAAAAAACTGATTAAATCTGTTGAATATTTGAAAGATATTAGATATAAGATAAAATATTTTATCAATACAAGATTTTAGAGTCCAAGCCTAATCAAGCCTATATAAAGAGACCCAAGGGAGACAAAAGTCATAACTCATTCATTCTCTCAGACTCTTCCACTAGGAAGCCATCATCTACCACTCCTTTCATTTAATTTCATCATGTATTCTACTCCATTCATGGAGGGCTGTTAAGACCTCGACAAGTGTACTGAATCGTATCGAGTAATACAAAATGGTAAGACCAAGTATTGTATCCTAGAAGAATCACTACATTAAACAATCGTGTAATTACTTAACTAAAAGTTATTTTGTTGGTTTTAAAATGCAAATACAATAAAAGTAAGTATGAATGAAAATTGATCAATTGAGGTTAAACACTAGAATGAATGGATGATGTTTATAATATGAGATGATAATGTTGTTGGGATTTAGATTTCACCATCTTTACTTTCATGCATACAAGAATTCATCTTCTTCATTAAATTGTTAACGTCACTCTCTAAATTACTCAGAACCCGGTACCTCGGTGTAAAAATCCTATCCTTAATTATTAGACCATAATCCCTTGCATCCCTAATAATCAATTTTGCATTACAAACAGAAGCTTAAGACAACCAAACATCATATCCCTATCCCTAGGCAATATTTCGTTTGGGAGAAATTCTCCAGGTCATGGTTTCTAGGTATCTTCCAATAACAAAGAAATCTAAATTATCATGCTATGAATGATCGAAACATAACAAGCATAGAGCAAAGGAGAAAATCACTAACAATCAATGAAAGAAGCATATAATAATTTAGAACATATTCAAATACATGAAAGTTTAGAGGTTACATCTTCCTCAACAACAAATGATTTTAGTTCTCCATCGTTGTTAAGTCCCTGGTAAGTGTACTAGATCGTTATCAAGTAATATAAAATGGGTAAGTCCAAGTATCGTTTCCCAAAGGATTCTTAGGCCATAACTTTCGTGTAACCTAATTGCGTAAGACTTGAGAAAAGAATTTGATTTAGGTTTTTAATGCAAAAGTAAACATGCAAATGCAGTGATTCAATTGACAAGGAAAAACTATGGATGAATGAAGTTGTTGGGGTTTACAATTTCATCTTATCCACTCTCTTATATCTACTCTTCTTATCTACTTTGCTTATTTATCATATTGTTATGCAACTTTTCTTGGTCTACCCTTAACCCAATCTCTTGGCGTAAAGAGCCTATTACTAATTACTGGCTTGCTATCTCTAGCCTCCCCTAGTCACTAATAATGCATGATAAACGGAACAAAAATACAATTAACCGTCCTACCCCTATCTCTAGGCGGTATTAGCTTAATCAAGGAATCCCCCCAGTTCATGACATTATTGTACGTCTCCGTATCAATAAAGACAAACAACATTTACCGAATGAGTTAAACGATAAAAAGCATTAAGCAAAGGTAAGGAACCTAACAATTGATGAATCAAGCATATGCAAGCATATAAAGTAAATAAGAATTTGGATATATGAAAGACAATGGAAGAATGAAAGAATAAACCCTAGATTGAGTAGTTTGGAGCCTAAGCATCCAAAGAACAGCCTCCGAGGAGTGTAGAGCTGCTGCGAACGTTTCTCTCTACCAAAAGAATGAGTTTTGATTCGCACTGGGTCTATTTATAGACCAAAAAGAAAACAGAAAGATCACAGAATCCGAACTAATAAAAATAGATAACCGCTCAGCAGCTAAATAAACCGCTCAGCGGTTTCCCCCTTAACCGCGTGACCGCTCAGCAATCAGTTTTACCGCTGAGCGGTTTGCTTAAATCGCCCTGGACGCTCAGCGGTTCTTCTAACCCTTCTTTTCATCCTTTTTCTTCATCTTTCATGTGTCTAAGTCCACCTTGCTTCACTTCCGTCTTCAATTCACCTTAAAACACTACAAAACAATGTAAAAACAAGCATAATATCTCTAAAACCAACTTTTGACTCTCACATGACTCAACTACGTGTTTTACTTGATTTTAAGCTCATTCTAAGCCATAAAGGATGTGTTTTAATATGAAATTTAAGTATGAAAATAACAGTATTCAGACCATTATCAATCATCAAGGAGAATCTAGGTGTACAATGGAATGAAAGTGAGATAAAACCCTAGAATGAGAAAAGGAGAGCTCCCGCATCTAATTCTGCCTCTAGAGAGTCGAAAAGTGTCTTTCTACGGTTCTACTGTCAAAAGATACAAAACCTAACGTGTACAGGTCCTTAAATAGATCAGAAACAAATTCCAAGCCCAACACGCTAGCGCTTAGTGCCCCCACTTAGGGCAAGCAGGCACTGGTGCGAGAGGAGTGGCGTTGAGGGCCCTAAAAGGGCAACCAGGTGGTGTGCGATACAAGTAGTTGGCACTTAGGGCCCCAAGGAGGGCAACCAGGCACCCATGCAAGAAATCCAGCGTTGAGGGCCCTAGAAAAGGGAAATTAGGCGTTATTGTGTCAGCAACTGCGCCCAAGGCCCTAGAAAAGGTCAACTAGGCATCCTGCGACCCTCTGTAACCTTCTCTTCTAGTGTTTTTTCTATCCTTTCTGGGTTCCAACTCCTAGATACTTCAACTCCTCTTCCAAATCATTCCAATAACCTACAAAATCAATGAAATTTAGTGATAAAATCATCAAGTACAACCTCAACTCTCTTATTCACACAATTAAACTCAAAACAAGAGATTAAGCAAGTTTCTAAGTCAAAAACGGTTAATTTAGTATCAAAATTGAATAACAGATAACGGTAAAATCAACTGTTATCAAGGGCTAAGCTTCTAGGGCTATTCCACTGTAATTTCATTATGGATTCTAAGGTTAAGTTGAATTAATGAATTCGTTTCTTCTTTTATGTGTTTCATCTCTCAATCATATTAAAAGAAATTATTTTTGCATCATAAGGTGTTTAAATATACATGCATATTAATCATGAGTTCAAGGGTTTCTAGGTTTGATTGAGAATCTACTTTGGTTGAATTTAAGAACTTTCATATGATTAAATGGGTTTTTGCTACCAATTGAGAATGTACATTGATTGGTGGTAATAATTTCAACTATAATTAATTGATAATTTACTTTGATTAATTAGCTTTTAATTTGGTTAGGAGATTTAAGAATAGACATGATCAAACACAATAGAATTTGATTGAGAATGTACTTTGGTTGAATTCATTGTGAATAATCTAGAAAGGTCTTGCATTTGATTGAGAATCTACTTTGGCTGCATGATCGCCCTCAAATTAATTAAGAATGTACTTTAATTAATTTGAAACTTGCACAATAATCAATTGAACAATTATCTGTGGATAACCGATGATGAACCTGTCTTGGAAAAACAGTGGAAGTAGCTTATTTCGTCATAATTATTTCTAAGTTTCCTATTTGTTCTTCCAAAATTAACTTCATTAGCATAGGTTTTCACTTTTATTTTAAAGCATTGCATAACATTCATAAGATTAAAATATTTAAATGCAATTTTGTATTCATTGGGAGACAACTTAGGGTTACTTTAACCCTATCTACTTTGTTGAATCCACTTGGCAATACTGAAGTTGCCTTGAAAAGTAGTATTAATTTGATAATTTCAACGATAGCGTATCACGTACGCAGAGCCGTGACCTGAGGTCTCTATTGCTTAGGAAGACTTCGTAAGATTTTGCCAATGTGATTCAAGTTGTCATATGACTTTCCCAAGGATTTCAGCTCGTTGAGGATCGTTTGAGATCTACTGAACATGTTTTGAATGTTTTCATTTTGAAGCATGGAAAACAGTTTATATAGCAAACTCAACTTATTCCTTTTTTAGAAAAGGAAAGGCCTTATTTCCCAACCAAGAGGTGGGCGGGGGTGAATTTGTTTGTATTCAAAAATTTGTTCTTTTCTAAACCTTTGGAAAATCATTTGCATTTTCTTGAAATTCAAGAAACAAAAGACAAGGGATAGAAAGACAAACACCAAGTTTTTATACTGGTTCGGCCTCAATGCCTACATCCAGTTTCCTTTCAATCAACCTGAGATTGAAAGTCACTTTACTATACAGATTAAGTTATACAACAAGAATTACAGAGACCCTCTCTCAATGCAATCTCCTCTCCAACTCAAAATCTAATAAAGAAATAAGACAACACAAAGAGAACAATCCTTTTTGTGCAAAAACCCTTTGAGACACCCCTCGAAGAAACCAGAACCTCACGTTCCCTTCTTGGCCACCAGCAACAGGGAAACCACAATCCATAGATTGCAAAATCAACATTGATCTTGGTTCAGAACATCTAAGAGTGCAAATGATGATCAACCCATGAAAGCACACAACAATTCCTTCAAGAATCTTTTGAATCTTCTAAACTAAACGCTTTCTTGATTCTTGGAGAAAGAACACCCCTGCAATTTCTTATCTCAACCCACTTTGTCAAATATTAAAGATGAAAGATCAAAAGTTAGTTTATGCAGAGAATTATGCATCAATATATAGTTTTCTTAAGTTTGACGCATCTTAATCGATGACACTATTAATGTACTCGGTTAAGCAATTTGTACTGCTATACCAGAATTACACCAAAACACATTTAACAAATTACACAATTAATTTAATCGATTGTACAATCAATGTAAGTCAAAGCAATTCAAAATATGACTGCTATGGTAGTTAAGACTTCATAAGAAAACATTTTTCAATGTGCACAAGATTTAACTGATTAAGAAAACATTGTAATCGGGTAAGTATTACACTTAAGCAAATCTAAAAAACTTTTACAGCTAAAAACACATCATTGTACTCAACAATCAGGTATTAGCAAAGGCACGAGTTTTAATCGATTATCCATATTATGTAATCGATTAAAACTTGCAGTTTGTTATAGTTAAGCATTTGCTTATATCTGATGAATCTAACTGATTACATTAACACTGTAATCGATTAATTCATACAAATATGCATTGCTCAAAGTGATTTATTATTCAAAACTATGAATATGCATACCATAGATATAAACTCATGTATAACCATAATAAGTATGCAAACCAAGCAATTCAAGCACAAACAAGCATATAAACATAGCTAAACATTTCAGTTGTTGTGCAAGAAACTATTTAAAACAATTTTGTTGACATCAAGAAACTATCAAAATATTTCTGCTGTTGTTATCATCAAAAACACATAAGGGTTTGGGTTTAACTTTCACCCAACTCCTCCTTTTCTGATGATGCATAACCAGAAACTATTTTTCCAATTACTTCCAGTTACTTCTCCCCCTTTGGGCATTAGCAAAAAAGATATCGAGTAACAGGAAAATAAGTGCATAAAAGAGATACATCAATACAAATTCTTACATACCATTTGCATAAATTAATGCTCCCCCTATCATGATGCAATATCTCTCTTTAAACAGTTCAAACAATTGATTTAATCTAGTATCAGAGCTAAAAGGAAAAAAAACTTAATGCAGTGATTTAGTCCAGTATCAGAGAAAAAAAAAACCTTAATGTAGTATAATATAATCACTATATCAAATCTTGAATTCTAGAATCATACAACAGGATTATCCAATGTTATTTTATACAACTTTGATCAAGTATTGCAAGTTCATTTCTTATAGTATAAAATCTCTCTCTCTCTCTCTCTCTCTCTCTCTCTCTCTCTTTAACAAGGGTTTTGTGAAAATGGCAGCCCACTAATGTAATGTATCAACAAATTCAATTTTTATTTCCCCTTTCAAAATATGATCTCTGATAAAGTGGTGCCTTATTTCAATATGTTTAGTTTTAGAATGCAAAATGGGGTTTTTGGTTAAATTTATGGCATTTGTATTGTCACACTTCAAAGGTACATGATCTAAATGAATTTTATAGTCTTCCAACTAACTCTTTATCCAAAGAGACTGAGCATAATAACTTCCAGCTGCAATGTACTCGGCTTTAGTAGTGGACAGTGCCACACAAGCCTGTTTCTTTGAATTCCAAGAGATCAATGAACAACCTAGAAGATGACATATTCCACTAGTGCTTTTCCTATCTAATTTGTAACCACCAAAATCTGAATAATTGTATCCTTCAAGGAACATATTAGCTTTTCCTAGTTTCTTTTAGATATTTTAAAATTCTTTTTACAGTAGTAAGGTGAGATTCTTTTGGATTAGATTGGAACCTAGCACATAAGCAAACACTGTGCATGATGTTAGGACGACTGACAGTAAGATAGAGTAAAGAACCAATAATACCTCTATACATTTTTTGATCAACAAAATTACCCTTCTAATCTTTTTCAAGATAGCAATTGGTTGTCATAGGTGTGACTGCTTCTTTGCACTCGCTCATCTTAAACGTTTTTAGAAGATCATTGCAGTATTTTGATTGATGTATGAAGATACCATTTTGTTCTTGTTTGACTTATAGTCCGAGGAAGTAATTCAGTTCTCCCATTATTGATGAATCAATATTTTCTCGACTTAACTAAGCTTATTGTACTATATTTAATTAGGGACTTGTGCTTGAATGTCCATTATTTTCCCAGTTTTCCTAATTGTGCTTAATTTGACCAGAAATTTTTATTTTAATTAATTTGAATTATTTGAAGCTAATTATTGTCATTATTAATTGCAGGGATATTTTTGAATTATTATTTTGGGACATTAAAGGGCTGCCACATTATTCTCCACTCGCCAGATCAACATTTTAATTTAATTCAAATTGTAATTTCGTTTTTAGGGCATTTTTGGATATATTTAGCACATTGGGTCGTTTTTGGCCATTTTTTGGATTAGGCCCATTTTATATTCTGACCTAGGTTTTAGTGCCAAGAGGGGGCAAACCTCCTCATTCTCCCTCATTCTGCACATTCACGTTTTCTTTCTTCTTGGAGAGCTCCTTTTTAAGTTTTTTTCGTTTTCCCTTTTTTTCTTAGCTGGATCTTGTTATGAACTCATTTTTAGATTAATTAAATTTGTTCCAACACTTTAATTTGTTCTTCCATTCTTGCTTCTGATTTTAATTTCGTACTTAGTTCTAGTTCCTCTTTCAATTCCAATTTCGTTTTCCCATTTGCATTTGCGTTTTGCTGCTATTTAGAGTAGGTCGAACGTTAGTATAAAAAAAGTACAGTTGATCAACCTTCCTAATCCCAAATTAAAAATATGTAGTGTTGAAGGCTTTAAACGAGTTTGTGTACAGTGAAAATAACCACTTTGCCTTCTCAAATGCCAAAGATAACCTAACCCTTCTTGCGTTCAGGTGAGTACGAAAATGGTGAAGAAAGATGGGAGGTGTAGGAGTTATGTCTAGTGCCAAACACAACAGCCTAAAAGCTTACACCCATCCCAAACTATTTAGATGCAATTTGGTGAGCGGTACATTCAATTCTTGTAGCACTCCCATCTGGATGGAGTCTTCCTTTGCATGGAAAACCTGCTCATTTGATTTGAGAACATGCAAGTTAATCCTATTGAGTAGTTTCGATCAGGTACGACTGCTCGACCCATTGACACAATTGTTGTCCCCAATGAAAGTGAGTTACATACTCACAAACTTTGTGGGATGCCTAGTCATAGCCAAGAACGATCAGAAGATTTAACTCATAGTCATGTTGTCAACCGAGTGTAAGCTCGGCTTGGTTGATCTTTAAATAGGAGAAGACATTGACAATGACACCGATGAAGATAACCCTGAAGGTGCGGGGAAACACTAGAAGGGGGGTTGAATATTGTTTCCAAACTTTTTGCAACTTATGCTCTAATCATGATGTATATAATACTTACTTTCATTTGGTTAGTAACGTTGTCCTAGTGAGATCGTTTACTTAACAAACTTTACGCATCCAACCTGATTTTTTATTTTTGTTTCCCAGGAGAAAATATTTCGTGAATGTCTTTCCTTTCATTTTTGTTGTTTTTGAACGTTGAGCATTTAATATCATTCAATGCTTGTTCAGAACAACAAAGTGTCTTTTGATTTCCTACCGTTAGATCGCATTTTACAATTAAGTTCTTTAATTGAAGATACCAATCGTATATAAATACTTCATCATAATATGAGGTGTTAGTTTAGCACATGGTATCGTTTGATCTAAGTAAGCGCTTCTTTGGATTTTGTCTCTTTTTAGACAGAAAGAGTTTAGCTTGCTCAGTCTTTCTTATGTGTTTTTAATAATTAAGTCTTTCAATGTTTTTGTCGAAGACATTGTCTCGACCTGTTTTTTTTTTTTTTCGAGAGAAGCCAAGTACTTAATCCAGGTATTACGAGCATTGAGCGTTTAACTCAATTATCTCTTGGACGCTTTTAGACAAGACATCGTCTAGTCATGCGTCCAAGTGTTGTAGCCTAAGTGTCTTTCTCCCTATAGCTTTTAAACATGTTTTATTTTCTATTCTACCTTTATGAAGTTGTGATTTCATTGGTTTTTGGCTTTGTGTTCTTCTTGTCCTAATCTAGGTTCTCGAATTTCTTCAGAGTGATTTTCTTTTATTCTAGAGGTTTTTTGTTCTAGTGTCAAACTGAGGGTCGGTTTCTAACTCAGATTGAGGTTTCCTTTTATCGTTTTTAAAGGGTAGGCTTCCTATCTAAGGTTGAGGTGTTTCTAGCTGTTCTATCCTAATGTTGAACTAGGATTGGTTTCCCTTCTTAAGTTGGGGTTTTTCTAGCCTAGTGTTTTCTATCAGAGTGTACTAAAGATTGGTTTCCTATCCTAAGGTTAGTTTAAGTGTTTTTCTAGTTACAATTAGCTTTCCATACACATAGACTTCTTCGTTTATGTTATTTAGTTAAACTTCAAAACTAAGACCAAGGTTTCTACTAGACAAGCTTGTCTTGAAATACCTTGATAATTTTTCCCGGTTTTCTAATGAACGAGCCTATCGTACCTTGACAGACACATCATCCACATACCCCCTGTTATTCCCACTAGAAGACACCTTAATCGAAGAAAGTTGAGCGATTAAAATTTTTACCTTTAACTCGAAAGCGATCAATTTACCAATGAACAGGTTGTGAAAAAGGTGTAAATGATGGACCAACGCACCCATATTTATAATAGTGTGGACCTTTCTCGTTCTTCATCCTTATCCCTCATATCACCTTGCATCTAATGATCCTGAGAGGAATAATGTTTTGCATTCTGACGGGCACAAATATCAAGATGTTATGCCTTCTCCCAACGGTTATAATTTGGCATAAACGGTTGCAAGGGTTGGTAGCACTAATACCGAGCAGTTAGTCAAACCCCTTTGCAAGCGCAAAACTAATGCTTGGGCTTAGGGAGCCTATGTACTGTATGATCGTCCGGTTAACCATAACCCAGATGGTTAATTATATCCCGAATGGTCAACCATCAAACTCACTATGAATCACGAGCCTAGATGAACAAACAAACCACCCGCGCGATGAGGGATTGAGCCTAAAAAATCACCATACAGACCAGACGACCATGCATCAGACCGAATGGTCAACCAACTCAACGAACAGGCCATTAAGCTCAGATGCACCAAACAAGCCGAACGACAATGCATGAGACTAGATGGTCAACCGACTCAATGAACAGGCCATTGAGCCCAAATGGTCACCAAACAAGTCAGACAACCATGCATTAGACCGAATGGTTAATCACCAACTTAGGGAACAAGCCATTGAGACTGGACAGGCACCAAATAGGTCGAACAACCATGGCAGATGGAACGGTCGACCACCAACTTGACAAACAGGGTATTAAGCCTAGGCGGTCACCAAACAGACCGTTCAACCTTGTATTAGACCAATCGGACTGAACTGGTCCAAGAAAGATCAACCTTAAAATCAATTAACTCAAGTTTAAATGATTATTCAGGTTTGGTTGTAATTAGATCAATTTTAATCAAAAATCTAACACAAAACCTATAAATAAAAATTTGAAGTAAGAAGGTAGATTACACATATTAATTACAACATATATTGTTATTTATTTAAACTAAACTAACTTTGTTATCGAAATATCCAATTAATTTGAACACACAAAATACCTCTCGATAAACTCAAGTCTTGGGCGCACACATTAAATATCAAATGTTGGTACCTAACATATTCCAAAAGATATATCTTTTGTAATCGAAATGTTTATAAAAAAAAAAATCAAAACCAAAACAAATAATTTTTTCTGAGTTAAAATATTATTAACTTTTGAATCAAATTATTATTTTTTTATTCTCTAGAACATTCAATTATTTAGCAAACATTTATTTTAAATTATTTAATTATTGTAAGGTGAGGCAAAGAAACACGGTACACTTGTTTGAAAGAGTTTTAACACAAGATTTGGTAAGAGAAAGCGGCAGCCCTTTCATTTTAGGACACGCGTCCCATTTTGAAACAAAAATCATTTTGTCATTATCACTTTATATATATATATATATATATATATATATATATATATATATATATATATATATATATATATATATATATATATATATATATATTAAAAAATTCCCATTATTCTCGTTCTTCATCCATTGATTTCACGTGGTGCCGTCTCCTTGTTCAGTTCTTCGTTGTCTTCCAAGTAACATCGTTAGTTTCCTCAGACGAAAACCTTGATATCTTCGCTTCTCACTTATTTATAAATAACTTTGTGTCTATAATGTGTGTACGCTTTCACCCTTCTTCTTTCAGTTATTTGGTAAGAGCTGAGAATTTCTAAAGATGAGTTCAGGTCAGAGTGCTACAGGTAAAGTCTCTTCCATGCTTTATACTAAAAATCGTGTCACTTTTAACGACACTTCTCTCTTTCTTCTCGTTTCTTTCACTCAAGGCTGTACAAGTTTCAAATATCACACTTATAGAAAATAAACCATATATATTCTTAATTTTCTCTTATATTAAACTTTGAACTTGTCCACTTCTCTCATATCCTCTAGCCACAGATTAATCTTTCTGGTATTGATGTTAGTGTTATTCTTTCAATAACTTTTGGAATATGTTAGAGTCAAATATGAATTGTTTGTTACACGCGTTGGCTGGAAAGTTATTATCATAGGTGATGTTCTTCATTCTAGTAATAGGAAAGAAGATTGTGTTTCTGTAATTAATCTACGATTAATGAATTCTTTATTTTATTGAACTAATCACATGATAATTTGATTTTCTATCAACAAAATTTTGCTTATCAGAAAACAAACTTTCTTCTACAATTTTGTTCGTGCCATTTACGCAATTAATACAAGTGATAGTAACAGTTTGGTTAGATGTATAAAATAGTAACACAGTTTTTTTCCCAATGTTTTTAGATTTTGATACTCTTTGCAAAATCGAGATATTGATCATTGGTTTGCGAGCAATTTGGGTTTTGTAAAGGACAAGAAACCTTGTAATGATTTTGAGATTTTTCTTTTGTTCTTAATCTGGATTTACGAGGGTTGAAAATATTAAAGAATCAAAGTATTTATCATATATGTTTACGTAATCAAGTTTTGGTTGCTTTATATTGAGAGAATTGTTGCGTGAGCAAAGGTATAACTAAAAAGTCTATGATGTATTCAACATGACAAGTGCTTCCTAACATTTTTAGTTCATTATAACTACTCCATTATAACGTGTTTGGTTTCATGTTAGAATTTTAATTACTTTTTTTTTATGTGTTGATTAGCTGTTTTGTTTTGTGACAGGGAAGAGTTAAATCTACGATCTCTTTTGATATTTCTTCAAATTTTTACTTCTAAATCAACTTTATATTTTCAAGAATTATATGCTGTATCCATTTCTATTTATGTAATTATTTTCTGATATAATTAAATTTTTTAAATCCATATACCTATTAATGTTTTTTGTATACTGAGTATTCAAAATTTTCATATTTTTTAATTGTATATTTATCAGTTAATTTTTTTTTAACTGGTTTGTCCATGTGATATCAACTTAATATAAAATAATTGTAGTTAATAAAATGTTGAATAACTTTTATTTCTTACGTTGAAAACATCTTATAACAATAATATCTCATCGTGATGGAAGATTCTCTTGTTCATTATGAATAATGATGTAATAAATAATAAAAAAAATCATGACATTGTTATATAACACATTTAAAATATTAAAAAAAAATAAATCATAGATTTAAATATAAAGTTAAAATTAGTAATTAAATCTAGAATTTAATAGAAATAAAATTAAAAATACTCAAACTTAACATTAACTTTAACATTAATTATTATTATTACTTTTTAACAAGATTTAATTTTTATTTCATTTTTCTTCCATTTTCATCCCAACATATTAATTATGTGTGAATATGACAACTAACCTCTCAAATTGCAAAGTCATGAACTCCTTAAGAAATCATATTCCGATGTGTGTATATATATATATATATATATATATATATATATATATATATATATATATATATATATATATATATATTGATTACTCAGGCTTCATTAATAGTTCCTTCAGCAACTTAAGTGAATAATTTATTTCAAAGATATGTACATGCACACACATTAATTAATATGATGATGGTTAATTGTTTGAATGTAGCTTATCCTCCACCTTCAACTGCACCTCCACCCGTTGGTTATCCCACCCAAGACATTCCACAATACCCTCAGAATTCATCAATGATGGAAACGAAGTCCAAGGGTGATGGCTTTTGGAAAGGATGGTAATTATTCATTCCTCTTTCTCCCCACATGCACTATCTTCAATCTCCTTATAATTCAGTTTTTAACCCTAAAAGTTTGATTTTCATTTAAAAAAGAAACTCATTTTTTATTTGTTAGGGTTAAGAAAATTTATTTGGCTTCAGTTATTGCTTTTGCTTTTAATTTTCACTGAGTCATCATTACAGATTTTAAGTCAAGATGAAGTGTTTGTAGTTTAGAGAGAATGATAGTATGGTGGAAGACCTAACAAGAATGATCAAAGACTATTTTTATTAGTACTAGAAAAGAATTCTTTTTTTCCTTTTTCTAAATATTTTTTATATTTTCAACTGTCATTTTTATTAGCTCTGATACCATATTAAAAAGTGGGTTTAAAGCCTAATTCAATTCTACAAAACCGGTTTGTAAGGTGAGGTTTGCACCTCACTTATATATTATAAATTGGTCTCTTATCTCTAGTCGGTGTAAGACTTCTAACACCCCCTTCACGCCGAGGTATAAACATCTCATGCGTGATAGTAAAAATTAGGTGGTCCAATAGTAACCCGATAGCGGGTGGAAGAGAAATGCCAAAAAAATAAGAATATTAACTTCACCTTACAAACCGATTTTGTGGGATGAGTTAGGCTTAAAAATAATACTTTAAGCGTAAACATAACATTTGTAAAAGAAATGAGACTTGAAATAAAATTGAAAATATTGACTCGAGAATCCTTCATCTAGGACATGAGAGGGCTAAAAATTCAATACTCATATTTAATTAGTGTCTTTTGTTGGATCTCATTATTAATGACGTGTGATTATTTTGACGCAGTTGTGCTGCGTTGTGTTGCTGCTGTGTGTTGGATGCATGTTTCTAAAGCTCAGATTACCTTCTATATTTTATTCTATTGTTTAATAAATTATGGATCCTTTCAATGTACTAAATACTTTATCACTCTTATACATTACATTTTAGGTAATTGTAATCATATTTATTCCCCGTTCTATGGTTTCACTTTTATTAGAATTGATGAAAAAATATTTGATACAATATAAAATCTAACCCTAAACCTTTTATATATACATATAAAATACCTTTTCCATTCTCATTTTTATACGAGTCTCTGTCTTAAGATGTTCTGATACTTTATTTCAACATTTATATCATTATAATTTTTCTATTACTATTTAGCTTAGGAAAGAATACTTGTTCTTTTATTTTCTTATGTCGTTCAAGAAATATTTGAGCATACGCAAATATACCTATTATTCGATAGAATGAAAATAAAACACAAATATTATACTTTTCTATATGGAATGTAAAGGGTGAGAATTTTTGTTTTATATACAAAAGCCAGATTTTCAATTTTATCACCAAACCAAAGCTATTGATATTTTTGGAAGAAAAAGATTTTTGGAAGAAAAGTCATGGAGGTGGATGAGGTGAAAGTGTTTGCAGTAGCTGGAGGAAGAGACTAAGTCTCTCGGTTTTGGTGTTGTTTATAGATGATGAAGTTGGTGTTTGTGATGCTCTAAGAGAAATTGGATTAACTTTTAGAGAAAGGTGGTTAGAGGAGGCCATTTGGTTTACTCTAGTCTAAGGTGACCTAATAAAAGTGATATGATTCAATGTTAGAAATAAAGTGCCTTGTTTCTCAACACCAAGAGAGGGGTGAATTGGTGAACAATAAAAACGAATACTTTTTAAATCTTTTTGCAAACTTAGAATGTTTTTTAATCTTTCTTGTAATCTAAGTAATGCACGTATGTAAGGAAAGTAAAAGAGATAATGAAAGAAGTACAAACAGAGGATTTATACTGGTTTGGCCTTATACCTACATCCAGTTTCCCTTCCAATCAATATCAGATTGAAGGATCTTTCACTATAATGATTTGAATTTTACACCAAAGGTTTTACAAAGACTCTCTCAAATGTAAACACCGCTCCCACTCAACAATCAAATATGGAAAGATAACACCTACCATAAAAAGAATTACATGTCTTCACTACAAAACCCTTTGAGAACACCTCTTAAAGTCCAAGAACCCCTTGTTCTTCTTCCTGTCACGCATGAACAGGGCAGCACAATCCAAGATTACAGTACAAGTTTCTGATCAATTTAGAAACACCTTAGCAATGTAGAGAATGATCAGTCAATACGTCCACAATGTTTCTCTCAAGAATCCTTCAAGTTTCTTTCAATTCTTTGAATCTTGATTCTTGGAGCATCTCAACAACCTGTAACACTTTTCTCAAATCACAAATATCATATATGAAAGTTACAATTGATCAAAAGTGATAGAGTTGTGTGTAATACGTCAATTTATAGATTTTTTTATGACAGACGCAAAACAATCAATTACGTTAGTAATGTAATCGATTACATTAAAAGCAGATGTAACAGAATTACAACTAACATAATTCTAATTGAATGCATAATAAATGTAATCAATTTACAATAAATTCTAGTCAAACATATTTAAAATATGATCATTATTACTGTTATGACATAGCTTGAAAACAAATTTCAAAGAATAACAAACTTAATTGATTACATAATCAGTGTAATCGATTAAGCTCTTCACTTAAATAGATTTTCAAAACTTTTTCTCTTCAAAACTCTACACAGCACATTTCAACAAGATTTTTGCAAAGACACGAGTTTAAATCGATTTAACACTTAATGTAATCGATTTAAAACTTGTTTTTGCCAAAAATTAAAACTTAAGATACTGTAATCAATTATTTCATACAGAGTTGCTTTGTGCTTGTGGTATGTAGACTTAAAAACATTCAGCATGCATAATTATGATCATAGTAGTATGTAGACTAAACAACATATCAACATATGTATCAATCAATAGTAAACATTTGCATAGAAACATATGTATCAATCACAAATACACATTTCTATTGTGTCATGACAACATCTATGTGTTTTTACAATCAATGTGTTGTCATCATTGAAAACCAAACACAACAAGGATTGGGTTCAACACTCATATTGTTCCCCCTATCAATACTCAAATTTGGCAGCATAAAAATACTTAAATTCAAAGGTGAATACAAGAGTGGGAGACACCTCTATTTAAAAGCTAAGGACGTCTCCTAATTTGTAGAAGCTAGACCTAAAAGACCCACCTTAGCTAGCTTGGACAGCAAGGAGAAATCTTCTCCAATGAAATGGTGACATGTGACCACTACCTATTGAAAATTCTCTCCATTCCTAAAGTGACATGTGATCATGATAACGATTAAAAATACCGTTATCTGTGATGTAATTTTGATACTAAATGCACCATTTTTGACTTAGAAACTTGCTTTAACTCACTTTTTGCTTTAGTTTTATGAATAAGAGAGTTGAGGTGGAACTTAATGATTTTTTGACTATTTCCTTTGATTTTGTAGGCTATTGGAATGATTTGAAGGAAGAGTTAAAGTACCAAATAGTTGGAATGTAGAAAAGTCAACCAGAGTGCAGAAAAAGTCAACCAAAATGTTGTCTGCGACGCTTGGGTGCCCAGATTGGGGGCTTAAGCGCCAGGAAAACCAACGTCGAGCGCCCTTCCAGGGGCGCCTGAGCGTCGAGCTTCGTGGACCAAGCCCAGTTTTTGCTCTGTTTTGACTCTTTTGGACCACGCCCTGTTTCTACTCTTTTCCGAATTTATTTAAAGGACCAAGGGGCTCTAGGTTTTGTATCATTGACAGAGAGAAGCATAACAACACACTCTTTTCCCAATTCTTAGGGATCTCTGTCCCATTCTATTCCATTGTTCATATAGTTTCTCCATGTCTGTGGGAAACTAATTTCTATTTGTTGTTGGGGGATGATGTAACCTTATAAACTCTCATGTATTTGAATTGATTCTTAATTCCATATGATTTTTCATTAATTGTTAGAGTAATTCATCTGTTTCAATGCTTGCTGTGTTTAACTCATTCATTAGCATGATTTATGAATTGCATGAGTGCTGGGAGGTTCCTTACAATTCAAGTTCTTGTTGAATTACTCCCAAGAGTAATATTGCTCAAGGATGAAGGTATGAGTGTTGGTCTTCTTTAAACTCTTGATCTTCACATCTTATTACTAGGAATGCTAAGAATTACATGAACTGGTAATTTGGGACAGACTTATTCGTCGAGGGATCGGGTTTAGGTCATTTAGTGAGTGACGTTGGCATTAATGCATAAAGAAGAATTGTTACATACATAAGAGGGAACTTGGAGAAATCTAACCCCAACAACATATCCATCTCATATTAATCAACATTCGTTCATCTCTGTGCTCCTTTGCTATTGATCAATCGCATTCATATTTAATTTTATGTTTTTGCACTCAAAACCAATGATCTCTTTTTATTTAAGTCTTAATTAATTTTGTTATCACATGATTGTTTAGTGCCGAGAGTCTTCTGGTATATGATACTTGGTCTTACCATTTTATATTACTTTTGCGACTCGGTAAGTTTGCCGAAATAGCCCAACAGATCACTAACTAGGAGGAAAAACTCTCCAAAAGAGAGAAGGACACATGGCATGAACGTCCATCCCTCATTGTCCACCAAGTTAGCTAAAAATGTTGACCCTTTGGTCAAATGGCTTTGGACATCCTACCTTGGTCAACATTGGGCCTTGTCCCTTTGTTGACTTGAGTGGTCAAAACCTTATTCTATTTGACCCAAAACACAAGGCCTAAATAAAATCCTACACTATTAGGCCCATAATAGAAAGCCTATCAAAGTGGTGTAGGGAAATGGTTAACGTGAACAACAAACCAAGAGGGGGGTAAGTTGGTTTCTTATCGCAAATTGTTCCTTTAATAATTTTCTCTTATAATTTATTTCCTTAAGAATAAATTAAAACAATTATAAAGAGTATAAGGAAGACAAAAAATTACACAGAGAATTTATATTGATTCAGATCACAAGGATCCTATGTCTAATTGTTAATCTCAAATGAAGATTAACTATCCACTATCACAAAACCAACAAACTATTACAATTACAAAGAAACAAAAAGTTTAAGGTTTAAGAACACCTCTTTTGTTACCACAAAAGATGACAGGCTTCACTTAGCAACAACAACAACAATACTCAATCACAAACCTAGTGAAAGTTCCCACTCTATTCCAATACCAAGTTCTCAAAGGCACAACACAAGGGTTTCACAAACCCTAGAACACACTTATCATAACACAAAAGCAAATATATAAGTTTTCGTATGGTAGAATGAGAGTCTTAGATCAATATATAAAGATCTCACTCAAGGGTACCTCCAAAAATTTGTTGTCAACTATTTAAAGTGTGATAATCGCTTATCCACTTATGGTAATCGATTATGCATTTAATGAATGCACAACGGTTAAAAACACGCCTAAAAACTCTAACAGCTAGTCGTGATAATCAATTATGGTAATTCATAATTGAATATGGATAATTGATTATCATTAGTTGGTAATCAATTATTCTAATGACAAAATGAGTTTTTAGCTACTTCAAAAAACATCTCTCTGATAATCAATATCTTAATTTTTAACCGATTATTCCAAAGTTTTTTTTACTCCAAAGCGAATTTTAAAGCATACAATACATGGAATCAAGGACAAATAACACCCTATGCATAAAACTACTAAATTACAAAAACTTTAACACAAAACAAGTCTTCATGAAGGTCTTCTTGCAACATGAACACTTGAGACTTGACTTTAAGACATCATCAAAACTTCTAAAATCCATCTTTATCTTGCGCTAAATCTCCTACAAAAGGGGTTAGATCACACACATAATGTGGCATGCACATCATATTCACATGGAAACTCTAACCTATGTGCATTATTGTTTATCCTTTGAAGCACCTTAAAAGGTCCATCACCATGAGAATTCAGTTTGCACTTCCTTTTTTTTTTTTGGAAATCTATCTGTGCTTAAATGGAGCAAACCCAATCTCTTTCTTCAAAAACCACTTCCCTTTTTCTGTTGTTATTATACCTAGTGTATCAATATCTCGATTTGGTGTTGTATATGGGACTTCACCTTCTCATGCATTTTCTTCACAAACTCGAACCTAGATACCCCTTCCTTATGAATGAGTTCACTAGGATTAAGGAGAGGTATGGGGTCTAAAGGAGGGAGAGGTTTGAAGCCATACACAACCTCAAAGGGATACATCTTGGTGGTCTTATTGTTGTCAAAGTGGTGCAACAAAATGGTTAACATGTAGAGAAAACCAAGAGGGGGGGGGGATGAATTGGTTTTTGATCGCAAATAATACCTTTAACAATTTTCTTGTATAATATAAATTTCTTAATAAAAATTTAAACAAATAACAGAGTAAGGAAGAGAGAAAATTGCACAGGTGTTTTTATACTCGTTCGGATCATACAGATCCTATGTTTAATTGTTAATCTCAAACGAGAATTAACGCTTCACTATCACAAACCAACAAACTGTTACAATCACAAAGAAAATAACACAGTTTAAGGTTAAAACTCCTCTCTTGTTACGCCAAGAGATAAAAATCACTTTCCCAAAAACCCACAAGGGATGAACACCTCCTCCGAATGCTTCATGAAGAATGAAGACCTCCTTTGAATCTTCAAAAAGGATGGTAGACTTTAACTCAGCAATAGCAACAGAACTCAATCACAACTCCCATGAAAGTTCTTGCTCTATGCAAACACCAAGTTCTCAACGCCAAAGTACAAGGGTTACTGATGTGTCAATATTTTCTCGACTTCACTTACTGTTAACTCATTGGCAAGTGTACCAAATCGTTCAAGTAATAAAACTGGTAAGACCAGGTATCGTTTTCCCAAGAGACTTGTGCAACACATGACAATTCTTCCTTTCATAACTCAATTAGACATCAAAGTGCACAAAAACACAAGAAACTCTTTTTGGTATTTTTATCAAACAGTTGGTGTGCAAGGAATTTAACATAGTGTATTTACAATTTTTCAAGACTAGAGTTCATCCACTTCATTCTCATGCATTTACAAACAACTCAATTCCATCAATTAAGTGTTCAATTTCAGTTCTAAGTTCAAGTCATATTTTCCAATATAACAAGAACCAAAATTCAAGCCATGGGTGATCAAGCCACAACAAGCATTAAGCATAGAAATCAAATACTAACATTGAAATGGAAAAGCATATGTATTAACATCACAAAATACATAAGATTCAGTTTATTACATCTAATCTCAACAAATAGGAAAAACTCTCCATGGAGGAGAACTTAGGGTTCACAATATTGAAGAGATAGGAAAGAAATTGGAACCAAAGAGAAGATGCAAAGTCTTTCCCAAGGTTCTTGGCAGCTGCTCCATGCTCCATTTGCGCCTCCCCTTCGCATTTCCATCTCCAATCTGTGACCCATCTTCTTCCTTAACCCAAAAGGGGCAAAATCACCATTGAAGAAGCTTGAAGACCCAAGGAGGAGTGGGAGAGCTTCCCAACACCCCAAATAGCCTCCAAGGGCCTCTCCCAATCTCTCTAGGTGAAGAATGAATTGTAGGAGGAGAAGTTCCTCAAAAATCCCGAGAGCCATGTTTAAATAACCCATTTTTGACATATCAGCGAGAATTCGCGCCCAGCTCGGATTCCTGGCGCCCAGCGCCACTTTTCACTGCATCATGAAAAACAACAAGATCTCGAGCCCAGCGCGGATTCCTGGCGCCCAGCGCGGATTCTCTCTGCAGCTCTGGTGCCCAGCTTGGAATTCTGGCGCCCAGCTTGGATTTCTCTGCAACTCTGGCGCCCGGCTTGGATTTCTGGCGCCCAGCTTGGGCGGTTTTGACAGCATTCTAAAATTTAGGCTCCTGAGCGATTCCAAAGGCGTCCAACATGGGTATTTGCTTCAGATTGATCTTTTATTGTCCCAAAACATGTTCCCTTGAGTTCTTGCTTGTTTTCCTCCACTAGAATTACTTCCTATTCATTTATTTCACACACTCAAACATAGAGATTAGAGGTAAAAACAAGCATATACTAAATAAACACAAGAAAACTAGAAAACACACTAAACGTGAGGATAAAACAAGGTTAAAGCTATGAAGGAGTTAATTTTGCTAGTAAAATGATGCTTAGATAATGGTAAGAATTAGCATTATCTCTTACCTTTTTATACTACATTTGATTAGGGAATTGTGCTTAATTGTCCAATATTTCCTCAATTTTGATATATGGGCTTAATTTGAATAATAATTCTTCTTTTAATTAATTTGAATTATTTGAGACCAATTATTTCCATTATTAATTGTAGGAAATTCTTTGAAATATTAATTTGGGACTTCAAGAGGACTAAGACGTCAACAACTACTCTCCACATAGGCATTTTAGTTTAAAATTAAATTGTAAAGTCATTTTTACGAGTTTTTGGCTGAATTTTAGTTATTGGGCCTAATTTTTTGCCAGATTTTGTGAGGCCCAATTATAGGGGCTGATTCACTTACCTAGGTTTTAGTGCCAAAAGGGGGGCAGACCCTAGGACTCTTCCTCATCCTCTCATTTCACGTTTTTAGGTTCTGGGAAAGAGCTCTCAAGAGGTTTACGTTTTCTTTCTTTGTATTGACTCTTTTACATTGAAATTTGTATATGAATTCATTTCTGCACGTAGTTTCTTCTCCATTTTCGTTTTTTTGTCCTTGCTTGGCCTTTTCGTTTTGGGTTCGTCTTCTATTTTCATTTTCACATCATAAATTCGAATTGATATTTCGTTTTCTTCATTGTTTCGTTTTCTATTCTAATTTTTTTTTAATTGCATTTTTGAATTGTGTTTTTAGTTTAGGGTTGCATTTCTGTTAGGTTTTGGTTTTAGGTATTTGAGTATCTGTTGCATTTTGATGCTCTTCATTGTGTTCTTCATTTTCCAGTTTGGAACTCAATTCGTTTTGTTGCATTGAGTTTCGCATTTCTAGTTTCGTGCATTTCTAGTTTCGTTTGCACTGCCTCTGCTGTTATGTTACCTAATTCGTTTTCTACGCTTTGAATGACGTTATTGGAAGGCTAAGTTTTTGGGTTGGTGATTAGTGAGGATGAAAAGGTTTCCTTGAGATTATTGGAGCCTAATTGTGATTCTTTTTTGTGTGCCCTACATATATGCAATATGTTCTATGTAGTTGGTCCTCGCTTAGTGGCCTAATTTAAGCATGATAATCTTCGCTTAGTTGATTAATGTGTTTATGCAGAACTGATGAATTTGTAAGAGTGTGTTTGCTTAATTCACATTTTATGAAGATCATTTTAGACTTTGCTTAGTTGTCTAATTTGTGTTGGATTAAGGGCCATATGAATAGATATTTGTTGTAAATTTGTGATTGGAAACAAGTGCAATCGAGCTAACACCAACCTGCCTTTAATTCTATTTAATTTGTGTTAATTTTTATGTCAAATTTCAATTCAAAATTGTCCACATAACCCCCTCCCCCCACTACTTGTTTGACTTATTGCCTGAATCACATTTGGTCCTTGAGAGATGACTTAGGGGTCATTCTCCTAGTATATTGTACTTTAATTGAACATTAAATTTGATTCGCGTACGGCCTCGATCAAATTTTGGTGTCGTTGCCGGCAAACAACGATTCAGTATTGGGTCTGTCCTAGTGTGTGTTATGTGTTCGTTGTGTGCGTTTTGTGTTGAGTTGTGCCGGTGAGTTGGCGCTGAGTGGCAGTCTAGTGGCATTGAGCGACGGTCAAGTGGCCCTGAGTGGCAGTTGTGCTGGAATGTGAATAGTTCATGAATAGAGTCAACTTTTGTCTAATTAATTAACGAATTTTGTTTTGATAGCTAGGAGTGTTATTTTTCTTTGAAATTTTTTGTGTTCACTTCTTATGGTCCATATATTGAAAGAAAAATCATAGAAGCAGTTGTTGTAGTCCTAGTTTCGAGTTACAATTTGTTGTGAAAACAGGAAACATTAAAACTTCAAACTGTGATAACTTTTGCTCTCGAAGTCAGAATTGGACAAATTTTTTTTATTGGTGTGCGATCTCATTCTTAACCCTCAAAGCCACCAATTCTACCTCATGCCTTCTTTGCATATCTTGCATCTAACGTTTCATCTCCTTATTAACTCCATAGGATCCTACTGAACGCTTGAATCTCTTGGTGTTGTTGTGCTTATGTTCCTTATGGTCATCATTTGGTTATCTTTTGAATTCATGGGCCAACGATGGGCGCTAAAATTTTATGGTTATGGGTCAAGGTCAATTGTTTACTTGTCACGAGTGTCTTAAAGATCTAAAAATGCTCATCTTTGTCACTGTTCGTCCTAGGCCAAACTAGGAGGTTACTTGCATAAGGTACTCCAATGCCAAAGTGAGTAAAGATTCGGTCGTTTAAAGAATTAATTTCTATTAAATGTAATCACCTACTCTTTATCTTAAGTTTGTATTTAAAATTTTTGGATGGGTTTTGGATTAATTGCAGGCTAATTACGACCCAATTGCTGATAATCACACTTTGTTCTAAGCTAATTAGTGTTAATGGTAATTTCTCAATGCTTAGACTATTCGGCCCATCGGTGATAGTTGATCGTTCGGTCACTCGTCTATAGCTGATCATCCGGTCATATGGTTTAAATTCAAGTAATAGATCTTAGGCTTTATAACTTTTCAAGAAAAAACGAAAAAATAGACTCTGCATCCTTTAACTACACATCTGAAGTTGTGGGCAATTTCCTAAACACATAATACCATATCCTTGAATAATAGGTCAATAACTTACTATATTATTTAAATAAGAAATTAAAAATAGAAACAAATGTTTAAATACTAACAAAAACAATGTTTTATTTTTTTTCCTATAGAAATTATGTTCTTCTTTTAGTCTTTGAATATAAAAAAATACCAATCTAATTATTTTTAATAAAATTATGTAACATCCAAATTTTTATAGCTTTCAACTACCATAGGATTTATCACATCTTCAATATTACAAAACATTAAACTCAAAGAAAACCTAGAAGATGGTATTGCAAATATCCATAAATAAATTATAATATCAAAAGATATACAAGATCCTACACAACTATGAAATATTACACTAAACCAAAAGTGTAATAGGTCTTCCAAAAACAGATGAAACTAAAACACAATCTCCTACTATATGCCTCAACTCCATTTCTTCTTGGCACTTGCTCATCAAAGACATCCCCTTAAGATCACATGATTAAGGTGATTATTGCAAAAGAGAAGAAACAAAACAGACAAGTAAACACATAGAAGAAAGGGTAAGCTAATGTATAAAAAACAATCATATATCACATTTATAGAATTAGACATATAACACAAATAAATCACTCAATTCTAAGTCATACAATTCTCTCCTCTAGACTTGACCATCTAAATATGTTAGAATTGATGAGCTTTGTTTCTTAACACCAAGATGGAAGGGGGGGGGGGGTGAATTGGTGTTTTATAAAAGTTAGCACTTTTCAAATATTTTTCGCAAATGGTATGGTTCTTGAAACCTTTCTTGTGTCGTAAGCAATGGTGTGCTATGAAAATAGTATGCGTGTAAAACAATTACAGAACGTATGTGTAAATGTAAAAAGATAGGTAGAAGAAAATCAAACTCAGTTTTTATATTGGTTCGGCCTCAATGCCTACATCCAGTCACCCTCCCAATCAACCTTAGATTGGAGAGTAATTCACTATAATGATTAGAGTATTACAATTAAGGCTTTACAGAGCAACTCTCAAATATAAACACCTCACAAACTCTCAATCAAATATAGAACAACAAAACCTGCCAACACAGAACTACCTCGTTCTTGTCGCAACAACCCCTTTGAGATATCCCCTCTCAAAGTCAAGAATACACCACTCTTCTTCTTGACGCAACACGTACAGGGAACAACAAATCAAAGATTGCAAGTCTTCCTCTCTTGATCAAATAGAAAGCACCTCAATTATGCATAAATGATCAGTCTTTTCAATCCAATCACGTCTCTCAAAAATTCTTCAAGATCTGTAAACTACTTCTCGTTCTTGATTCTTGATGCCTTTGATCAATCTGTTAAACTTCTCAGATTAAAATCAATCAGATATGAAACTGTAATTCACAATTGTTCTATAGAAAATCAAACAATGCGTCAAGATATAGTTTTTGTCAATTCTGACGCAAATCAATCGATTACCATATTAATGTAATCGGATACATTAAACACATGTAACAAACTAACAGCAGCCAAAGCACATAATTGAATGTTCAATAATGTAATCGATTCTCATTAAATGCTTATTCAAACATTTTTTAAAATATGACCGTTATAGCAGTTATGAGAAGCATCAGTCATTTTTCAAATCTTAGTAGACTTAATTGAATACATAAACCATTTAATCAATTAAGCTTTAATACTTAGAAGATTTTTGAAAACTTTTCTTTCCAAAACTCATCACAGCACATTTGAAAAAGATATGTGCAAACACACGAGTTTTAATCGATTTACCAACTAATGTAATTGATTCAAAAGTAGTTCTTTTGCCAGAGTTTAAAACTCAAGTGTCTGATGACCTTAATTGATTATCACAACATTATAATCGATTAAGTCATTCAGATATGATTTTATGCATGTGGTTTTTATATCACCAAAAACATATATTGTGCATGCAGAAATATAGTCCCTTCATAAACACAATGGTATGCATTAATCAACACAATATGCCAACAAATGTGACAAACACAATATGTGCATATTTCACAATAAGCATGAACACATATAACACATAATAGAATACACATACATGTGTTTTTATTAAATATGTGTTGTCATCATAAAAAACAAAAAATCACAGGGATTGAGTTTAGCTAACACTGTGTTGCCCCTATCAACAAGATACAAGTATTGATGTTGAACTATTGGGGGACCTACGCATGTGTGATGAAACAACATACCACTCAAACTGTTAAAAAAGAAGTGCTTTGTTTCTCACACCAAAAGGAGGGGGGGTTGAATTGCTTTTAAAATATTTTTCGCAAAATAGGATGTCTTTAAGCTTTTCTTGAATCGAAAGTAAAACGGTATGTAATTCAGCAATTCACTTAATCGAATATAAAAACAGTTTAATCAATTGTAATGAAAAGTGCAAGGATCAAAGAATTCAAATGCTGGTTTTTATACTGGTTCGGCCAACCTACCTACATCCAGTGTCCTTCCAATCACAGGAAGTAAATGCACTATAGAGATCTAGGTTTTTTCACCAAGGTTTTTATAGCGACCTCTCGTTAAAATATAAAACGCTTCTCTAACCCATTAATCTAATTAGGTAATACAACAAACAAGACACGCAGCAAGAACACCCTCTTCTGCTATCAAACCCTTTGAGACACTCTCAAAGTCAAGAACATAGTTCTTCTTCATGTAAATACCATAGGGAATACCAGCCAATCTTCATAATTGCAAAGTTCCTGATCAAGCAAAATACATCTCGTTGTGTAGAGAGATCAGACGTTCAAACATTCAAACACAGTAAACCTTGTTGCGCAAGAAATCTTCAAGACTCTAAATCACCATGGTAGATCTTGGTTCTTGGAGCTTTCTTTCCTTTGTAAGATATCACACTGTTTTCTGAAAGATATGAAAGTGTCAAGATTATTTCTTCTTACAGAAATCAAGTCAGGCGTCAATATACAGTATTACACAAAGTAGACACATTTTAATCAATTAGGCTATTAATCTAGTCAAATGTTGTTCTTAGTTATAGTAGAATAATAACAGTCAAACGCATTAATTGAAAGCGCAATTAATGTAATCGATTCATAAAAAATGTTTGGTCAACATATTCAAAAATATGACCATTGTGACAGTTATGTCAAACATTTAAGCAGTTTTCAAATCAATAACTAACTTAGTCGAATACAAGCCGCATGAAATCGATTAAGTAAAAACACATAGCACATTTTTGAAAACTTTTCTTCCCAAAATATCTCACAGCACACTTGAAAAGAATTTGTGCAAACCTACGAGTTTTAATCGATTTGAACAATAATGTAATCAACTTAAAACTATTGTTTTTTCACACTTTAAAGTTCAAATAGTGCTTGTGGTTTTTCGTTTCTGAAAACTTATGCTATGCATACACGTATAAAAACACATATTAAACTTAATGGTATGATATATTCAACACATTAATGTTCACATATATGCTTGTACATATATAACACAGTAAACATAGTCATATAACATGTATAACATTGTGCACACATGAGTTATTATTAATTATGTTTTGTTGTTAAGACTCTGACAAGTGCACCAAATCGTATCAAGTAATATAAATGGTAAGACCAAGTATCATTTTCCCTACAGACTCATTGGCCTAGACAATCATGTGATTTGTTGATTATTTAAGACTTGAGAAATGAAAATCAGTGTTTATAATGCAAAACCGAAAATATACAAGAATGCAGTTGTTGATCAATTGACGAAAAGAATACGCAGGTGAATGATATATGGATGAATCATGTTGTTGGGGTTTCCAACTTTATCCTATCCACTCTCATGTATTTACGAATTCAACTATTTCTTTAATGTCAATGCCACTTTCTAATTTACCCTAAACCCGATGTCTTGGCGAAGAGAGCCTACTCCTAATTACTAGTTTACAATGTCTTGTCTCCTTAGCAATTAATCATGCATTACATTCACACAAAATCTTAAAGGCAATCGGTCCTCCTATCCCTATGTCTAGGTAATATTGCTCCCGAGAGAATTTCCTCAAGTCTAGATTTTCCCGTATGTGTTCATATCGACAAAATCAATGATCATGCAATTGAATGAGTTAAACAAAGCATGCATAGAGTGTAGAGGAAAAACCCTAACAATTAATGAAGTCAAGCATATATTATAAAGAATCAATTCAATACATGAGAGTTTCAAAGGATTACATCATTTCCCCAATAAGAATGGAGGTTTAGCTCACCATAGACATGGTGAAGCTAGATGAAAATAATGAAAAGAATGAAACATAGAACCCTAGAAATTGTAGATTGGAGCTTCCTCATCCAAACTCCGCCTCCGAGGGGTGAAAAGAGTGTTTCTGCATCTCCTTCTGCCAAAAGATAGACCCTCTAGGTCGACTAAATCCTTATATAGCTTATAAAAATAATAGAAAAACTGGCCCAGGCCCACGCAAATGGCGCTCAGTGCTAAAATACCGCTCAGCGGTAGGTGCGACACTCAGAAATATCACTCAGCATTTACGCCCAGGCGCGTGGCAGTGAACTCACTAAAGAGGTTGGCGCTCAGCGGTAAAAGTTTCACTCAACGGTAGGTGCGGCACTTAGATTTTCCCATCAGCAATGACACTCAAGCGTCAACCAGTGGATTCCTCAGCAATCTTGGCGCTCAACGGTAAAGTGGCGCTGAGCGGTGGTTGTGGTTCTTCTTTTGTGCACTTTTCCTACTTCTCCTGAGTCCAACTCCTTGCTATTTCAACTTCTTTCATCCAATTCCTATTAATTCCTGCCAAAACAAGGAAAACCAAGCATAATACCAATAATGCTACCTTCAACTCTCTTATTCTCTAACTTAAGCAAAAAGCTTGATTTCAAGCTAGTTTCTAAGTCATAAAGGGTGTGTTTAGTGTCAAACTTAAGTATAAAAATAACGGTATTTCAACCGTTATCAGTTGTCATAATAAAAAACACAGTTATAACTGAGATTGTGGGTTCAACTAAACTTTTGCTCCCCCTATCAACAATCTCAACACAAATTACTACACAAGGTTAGTCCGTCATACTACTCCTCACCACATAACCACCCCTCTCTTACTTGAGGTTGGATGGCTATTGAAATAAAAAAATTCTCCTATTTCAAAGCTCCTATAGTAATACATTACTCATAAGCACAACACAAGGATCTTTCCCATGGAATTCCTTTCACCACATATTTAACCCAAATACACATCCACCATTACCTTTCACAGAGCATTCATAATTATCAAGAACTATACGTAACATCCATTATCACATTTCTTGAACATATTTATAAGCATCAACTAAATATACATCATATCATAATAACCAATCCATTAAAACAACCATACCAGATTTCACCCATACCACTAACAAAGACCATCAACATTCAATTCACTCAAACAACACTCCCTATAGAAATTCACATGTCAACCATCACTTTTAGACCAAAACCAAGAAAGACCAAATAGTTAACTAAGTCCTAATTTGCACAGACTCATACCACTAACCTTAAAATCATTCAACGGGGAATTACCATAGAATTTAAAATGTTATACCATAATTTCTAGAACAGAAAAACCACACTTTCAACATAATTCACATAAACAACTTCACATACCAATTTATAAATTTCAAATCAAATCAAGCATGCAATACAAGTTAACCAAATATTAACAATAACAAAACTTGGTAGTTACCTTTTCTTATTTTACAAAGGACCCAATTGTCCCACAAGAGCTAAGATAGCTCCACCAACTCAATGAACTCTATCTGCACCTACAACTCATAGAAACATGATCAGGGTATACTGTTAGAACCACTAATCAGTAGAGAGTCTTATAGAAGACTTAGATGACACATGCAAAAGCACTACGATTCGCATGCAAGGAAACGAGACAAAGAGCTCCTTGATCTTTAAACAAATGGTCGCAAAAGAAGAACTCCTGAAAAGAAATCAGATAACTCTAAAATGGTGGTTTCTAGAGACGGTATATTTTAAAATAATGAAACTCGTTTATAACGAGACGAAATCATTTAATATTAAAATAATCAAATCTCAATATTTTAAATTATTATTTTATAAGTATTTACAAATTTCAGTGTAAATCATAAAGTAAAGTATGAATCATATTGATCATAATCTCCATAGCATAATTGTGATGATATCTTTTAGCATACTATTCTCTCATCTCCATGGGACTTTTATGATTATTTTTCGATAGATATAAAGTAAGTCTTTTTTGTAGAGCCATTCGTTTTAGTTCTATAGTCTTTAAAATTGACTATTAGTCTTTGACTTTTACTTTTGATGCCTCGTAATTACTCTTTGATTTTACTTTCAAAACAAAATTTTAACATATATTTAAAATACTAGTAATTCGACATTTATTCTGACATACCGATATTTATTTTTTATTACAATAATTATAATATTTTTATTACAAGATCACACGTTATATAATATTAAAAGTTAAATACTATTTTTTAAGAAAATAAAGAGGGAGAAGTTTTATTTTTGTATTTTCTTTGGAAAAGTTTAAAAAAATTCCTAAATTTTGAAGACATATATAAACTAGTAATATATTAAATTGTTTTGTATTATATGAAGCAACTAAAATGAATTAAAAATGACGATAGAATGAGAAGGACGGATAATAATGATAATCTAATGACATGTGGGGTTAATTGGTTAGACCGAGGAACATAGAAACTAAAAAAGAATGGTTCAACTTTCCGACCAAGTCAGTGATGGGCTCACAGTGGTTTGTCGGTAAGTACGCAGCTCCACGTGCCACAGTTTCTTAAAAAGATAAGTCAGATATTAATTAATTATTAATAACGAAAGATAAATATTTAAAGTTAAGAGTAACTGGTTGTCATCATAGTTACAAAGTATTTTTATGTTATCATAGTAACTTTAACTTTTACAATAATTAAATTAAAATCACATCTCTATTTAATTTTGTGCAAAGCTATACTTTAAAAATTGTAAGGAAATAAAAATAATTAAAAACAATTATTCATCCCTTGTTTTTGTATCCATATATATGGCTTATAAGTTCAACCATAATCATAATTAGAGACCAAACAACCAACCAAAATATGGGTTGAGAATTTTGGATTACCTAACCCCACCTTCATACCTTCAAGTTCTTGGATGAGTTGGCAACAATGAAATGAGTAAGCCAATTAGTCTATTCACATTGCGTTCACGCCACCGCTAATCACACAATATTATATTCAAATATTCATTAAAACTAAAAAAAAAAAACATAACTAAATATTATATACCTCATCAATTTAAATATTTTTAATTATATTCTTATTATAAATCTTTATATTTTTAATTAAACTATTTTTATCATATTATAAAAAAATTGAAATTATTGATGAATACAATTTATCACTAATAATAAAATTTTGTTGGCAAAATAAAATTTTCGATTAATGCTAAAATATTTATTAGTAAATTTTTCCAAATGATTAGGAAAAATTTGTTGATAATCATTGAAAATTATAATTTGTCGATAATTTTTGTGATTTGATTTCTCTTTTTAATGTGTTTCAAAATATCAATTTTAAAAGATATTAAAATTTGTTTTAATTAACAAAATATTTCTTATAAGGATTATTTTTCAAGTATTTTATTGTCTTATTGAAGAAATTAATGTTAGATAAGAATAATTAAGAAAACTACATCTTGATCGAATAATTTAAAGGAAAAGAATATATATTATACAAAGAGTGTGCCTAAGTTATATATAAAAGTATTTTTTTCTATTAAAAAAAATTAGAGAATGTCGTTATGTATCATCCATATCTATCATTTGCATTAACAATTAATTCTTTTGTTACACTTTAACAATTAGTAATTTTTATACGGTAACTATTTTTAATTTTATAGTTTTGTTTTACTTTTTTTAATTTAAAATCAACTTAACAACTTCTAACGCGCTTATGAACTTAACTTTCCAAAAATAATCAATAACCAATTCAATATGATTAATTATGTAAATGCTTTTTTGTTATTTATTCTACTACTTATGAAAAAGACATGCTCTTATTCAACTAATTCAAACTTTCTATTATTTTTCAGGAAAAATATAAATGCACTCTCTATCTATATATACGTGGAAGGTAAAAAGAGATAAGAATTAAAAATAGATTTCATTGGAAGTAATTATAATACATGCAATATTTTCTTTTTTGTAAAACTCATGTAAACGTATTTTAATCTCTTAACTATTCTAATACTTGAGATATATCATTTCACATATCAGCTATATTAGACATCTCTATACCTACATGTAATAATAATTGCAATATTGGTGATCTTTATTTATAAATTTAGAGCCAAAATCTGAAAGGATTATTGGATAATTCTAAACCACAATTCATCCATACTCCATAAATATTTAAGTAAAATGTAATTATATATAAAATGTAATTATATATAGTTTATCAAACGATCTTGTTTAGTTTATTTATGCAAGAAATTTCATATATAGTTTACTTAGTCTACGAAGAGATGTGGTCCAAATCTTTGGTCAAATAAGAGGAAGATGCTTCCACTTTAGTTCATGCAATTGTTTTTCTTTCTAGTTTTTTTTTTCTTTCTTTTCATTTCATTGTAATTCTATTTGTTGACTGGGGATGATGTAACCTTGTGAACTCTCATATATTTGAATTGATTCTTATTATTGATATATGCTTCTTCCACTAGTGTAGAAAGGGCTTTATACATATGTTATTTTTGGCTTTTAACGTCTTTTTCACAATCGACATCATTACGGGTGACGTTAATGGGACATCGAATTTTCATATAACAGACGTCTATATAGACATCAGTTAGTGCCATGTCCGACATCAATAAACGTTGGTTAAGGCCTACTCCGACGTGTAAGAGCACCATATAGACGTCGGTTTGGGAGCCAACCGACGTCTAAGAGCACTATAAAGACTTTAAACATGTCACTAACCGACGTCTAAGGTCACTATAGACGTCGGTCTATGAATTAACCGACGTCTAATATAGTCGTTGTATTTTAGTACAATTTTGTTCCTGTCTTTGGATAGCCTAGTAGCACACTCTGTCTTTGCTAGTTTCCACCAAAAAAAGCTTGCATCTTTTGAATCTTTCATGACATTTCAACCCAAAATCGAACCTAGGTTCTTGCCTAGTTCCATTTTCAACCACAAGAGGGAAACATTACGGTGAAACGATAACTAGGCAATGACCCAGGGTCATTTTTGGGTCGAAACACCATAAGAAATCCAAAAGACACCACTTTTTCTGGGAGGTAGCTAGCAAAGGCAGAATATGGTACTACGTTACCCCAAGAGAGGAACAAAACTGCACTAAAACACAACACAAGGAAAACAAATTTTAATCAGTTGAACCAGAAGATAATCGATGAAAGACTAATATAATCGGATTCAACAAAGTTTAAACGGTTTAAATAAAAAAAGACGCACCTGGAATGCAATGCCGCAAGAGAGAAAAAGGAGAGGAGAAAGACGATGATGTTTGTGAAACTGCGAGTCTACGATTTATTTAACATGAATTGAGGCGTCGATTGCTGCAAAAACCAACGTCTATAGTCAGCTAGACGTCGGTTAACTCACTAATATGACATCCAAGATAACTTTTAATCTACCTTTTGCATGCACCTTAGACGTCGGACACACGGGGCACCGACGTCTACGGCGCTGATTGGAATGTCGTTTCAATTCTTGTCAGGGAAGTAGACGACGGTTGTCTAGGGACGCCAACGTCTATAACATTTTAGAAGTCGGCACTGATTCCACAGGACGTCGAAGTACCTTCGAGTTTGGTGAATAACATTAATAACAGCCACATAAACGTCGCTCCCCCAGAAAACCAACGTCTATATTGCAGAATTTGACTGTCTTCCCGCCTTCCTGACAGGCCCATTGACGTCAAGTTAAGGGAGAAGAGACGTTTATAGCATTATAGACGTCAGTGTTTTATTAAGTGAAGTCTAAGCGCCTGAGAATCAGGTGAAGAGCATTAATTGCAGCCAGGTAGACGTCTAGCCCTCCTCACAACCGACGTCAATGGGGCAGAAAAGATTGTCTTCTCGCCTACCTCAGGCCCTTGGACGTCTGGTTAGGGCAGAACAGACGTCTACTATATCATAGACGTCAGTTGCCCTAGAAACCGACGTTTTATTTACCAACTTATTTACGGTAATGCCACCGTCCATTAATATATGTCGAGCTACCCTTTAACCGATGCCTTATGGGTGACCCTTCGATGATAGCATGGGTTGAGGAGATGTGATAGCATCTACTGATGGGTGCTATCAACACTAGAACATGATTTTTCTTATCTTTTGGTTTTGTAATTTGAACTTATTTGCTTATGTTTTTAGTACAGGATTTGGTGTACTTGGTTGGATACCTTTATCTGATGTAGTGGTTTGATGATTGATATTTGCATGATGAGTATTACTTGATGATGCTTGTTATTGATGATGTTGAGATTGCACTATATGCTGATATACAAGTGAGTGTTCACAAGCTATGTGAACAGATGCATGATGTTGTGATTGTGATTATGATGCTAAGCAGGGTGTTTATCTGGGATATGTGGAATATTGAGTGAGATTATATGTGAGGTTTTGAGCTCCAGAGTTTTTTTTAATGTGATTGCTATCTACTTGAAAGAATGAATGATTTTGTCCAGGTTTCTATGATTGACTGAATTGCATGCATGTGTCATATGATCAAGGCCATTTTTTTATTAGCCCTTTCTTAGCCAATGCATGAATTTTTGTCCCAATTAAAAATAGCACAATGTGTTCTACCTTGTTTGAACCTAAGCCTTAAACAATATGTGAAAACCCTTTTTGAAAATCTTTACCTTGATTTAAGTTGAGAATTATTGTGTGGTATTGATAAAGGTTCAAGTTTGGGGTTGTTGGGAAAATTGAAAAAGAAAATATAAGCATTAAGCTAATGTGTTGAGCAAAGCATGAAAAGATGAAAAAGATACAAAAGATAGAAAAGTTGAATGCAAAAAGGGAAAGTTGGGAATGAGTGAGATTGATTGTTTAAAGAGAGTTTGTGCTTGAATGATGAATGTTGAATAACTCTCTTAACTCAAGGGTTTTGTGATCTAGAAAAACCAATTTTTCTTGTTAGCCCAACCTTATTATAAGCCATGAAAAAGTCCTTGTGATGACATGTGTGTGTGAGAATATTTTATTGTGGTAAATGAAAGGCAATTTTGTTCTATGTGACATGTGGAAAGTAGAGGGAAGGAGTGACCTCTTTAAACACTTGAGGGATTGAGTGAAACACTTTATCTGGTGAGGATTAATTCCACGAATTCATGATTACATATGTGCTTAGTTAATTGATCATTCATGAGAATAACATCTGTTGGATATTATGTGATTGTGTGAACACCATGATGAGTTGTTATGAATTGAAGCATGTGTGCATCTTGACTAAATTCTATTGACGAGCTAAATTGGGTGATTACTTGTCTTGAAAGAAAGGATTTGGAATGTGTTGAACCATTGTGTTGATTGGTGGAAGACTAAGTTTCATCTTGTTTGCTTAAGGGCAAGCAAAGTTCTAAGTTTGGGGTTGTGATAACGGTTCAAAAACCGTTATTTTTATACTTAAATTTAACAGAAAACACACCCTTTATGACTTAGAAACTAGCTTGAAATCATGCATTTTGCTTAAGTTAGAAAATAAGAGAGTCAAAGATGGTTTTCTTGGTTTTATGCTTGGTTTTCCTTGTTTTTGCAGGAATTAACATGAATTGAATGAAAAAAAGCTGAAGTAGTAAGGAGTTGGACTCAAGAGAAGAAGGAAAAGTGCTTAAAAGAGGAATCGCAGGCAACGCTAAGCGCAAATTTAGTGTTGAGCGCCAACTTTGGGGAGGAATTCACTGGTGGACGCTTGAGCGTCAACGTTGAGGGGAAAATCAAGTGCCACATCCACCGCTCAGCGCCAACTTCACTGTTGACCGCTGGCCTCTTCAGTGAATCCACTGGACAATGCTTGAGCGTCAATGCTGATCGACCTGTATGAGTGTCGCGCCTACCGCTGAGTGGTAATTTAGCGTTGAGTGCCAGTCTCTTGGGCCTGGGCTATTTTCTGCTAATTTTAATGAACTATAAATAGATTTGCACGACTCAGATAAGGTATCTTTTGGCAAAAGGAGACGCAGAAACACACTCTTCACCCCTTAGAGGCAGATTTTGGATGCGGAAGCTCCAATCTACAAGTTCTAAGGTTCTATCTTTCATTCCTTTCATTAATTTCATTTGGTTTCACCATGTGCATGGTGAACTAAACCTCTATCGTTGTTGGGGAAACAATGTAATCCTTTGAAACTCTCATGTATTGTATTGTTTTGTCAATCTATATGTTGTACTTCATTAATTGTTAGAGTTTTTCTTCTATTCTTTATGCATGCTTTGTTTAACTCATTCAATAACGGGATCTTTGATTATGTTGATATGGACACATACGGGGAAATCTAGACATGGGGAAATTCTCTTAGGAGAATTATTACCTAGACATAGGGATTGGAGGATCGATTGCCTAAAGCTTCTGTGCGAATGTAATGCATGATCAATTGCTAGGGAGATAAGACATTGTAAACTAGTAATTAGAAGTAGACTTTCTTCACCGAGACATCGGGTTTAGGGTAAATTAGAAAGTGACATTAATAATAATGAAGGAGTAGAATTTGTAAATACATGAGGGTGGATTAGGATAAGTCTGAAATCCCAACAACATAATTCATCCATACTAGTCACCTGCGTATTTTCTTGGTCAATTGATCAACCTTTGCATGCATGTTTAATTTTTGTTTTTGCATTATAAACACCAATTTTCGTTATTCAAGTCTTAAATAATCAATAAATCACATTAATGTCTAGGCCAATGAGTCTCTAGGGAAAGTGATACTCGGTCTTACCGTTTATATTACTTGATACGATTCGGTACACTTGTCGTAGTCTTAACATTTCCACCTAGACTTTTCACCCTTGAAGGTCCAAATAAGTCCATGTGTAGAAGATGTAAAGGTATGGAAGTTGACATCTCTCTTTTGTTCTTGAAGGACTGCCTTGTCTGTTTTCCCTTTAGACATGCATCACATAATCTCTCGGAAGCATCTCTCTCAGTTGACCCAGGTTGATATGAGCTAGTCTCTTGTGCCACATCGAGGCATCATCTTCTCTAGTCATTAAACAAACGACAGACTTGAATGACGTTTCTTTGAATTCGATCATGTAAATAAAAGTAAAGAGTTCAGGGATAGAAGATTCAAACACAGTTTTTATATTGGTTCGGCCAAACTGTTTACATCTAGTGTCCTTCCTGTACCCGAAAGTAAATGCACTATAATGGTCAAGGTTTTTACTACAAGGTTTTTATAGAGACCTCCACATCAAAATAAAACCCCCTCTCTAACCCTCTAACCAAAATATAGGCATACAACACACAAAGAACAACAACAAGATATCCCCTCTTCTGCAGTCTTTATCAACTTTGAACAATCCTCAAAGTCCCCAGAACGCAACATGTCCTCTTCCTATAATCACATCAGGGCAACAACAATTTCAAAAGATTGAGAGAAGTATCTGATCACGTATGAAACACCTTCCGTATAGAATGATGAATGAGTCTTATGTGAACACCAATACTTGCTCGTCAAGAAACTCTTCAAAGAATGATCACCATGGTCTTCTTGATGAGTTCTTGGACCTTTTCACTTTCTAGCAAAGATCAAGATCTGAAACAATATAACGAAAATGTTAGAATTACCAAAATTTTTTGTAGAATACATAATCACGTCTATATATAGTTTTCTATTAAACAGACACTCTCATAATTGACTACGCTACTAATACAGTCGACTATAGTCAAACAATTATGATAGTTATAACATTTAGTAGCTTTCAGACCAACTAGATTGATTGCACATTTAATTCAGTTGATCGACAATGAATGCTTGGTCAAAGAAAAAAAATATAGCCATTATAGTTCACAAGCATCAACAAAACTTCAAAACAAAACTAACTAAGTCGAGTAGCTTGCGCATACAGTCGATTGTGTGCTTCAATGCAGTTTTGAAAATCTTTTGTTGCAAAAATACTCACATCACTATTTTTGAAAATTTGTGCAAAGTCACGAGTTTTAATCGACTTGCTTAATAATAAAGTCGACTTAAAACTTGCAGTTTTGCCACACAGTATAAATTCAACCAAAGTGCATGTGGTTTTATTTTCTAAAACATATGTTATGCAATCACAAATGATATCTTATGTAGAAAGCAACAAATTGCACACATAGAAAGAATTAACACAAACATGTTCTCAAAAAATCATACACATGAAAGTAATGAACATGTAACATATATCAGTACATGTGTTATTAATAATGTGTTGTCATCATAAAAAATCAGAAGCACTTTGAGATTGTAAGTTTTAGCTAAACCTTTGCTCCCCTTATAAACAATCTCAACATTTTATATTGTTTAAGCTTGTGTCTTGTGTATAGTTTTACATGTTTCTCTTGATTTTTGGATTTTGTTTAGGTTGTAGGCTCTTCCTTAACTTGATTGATGCTGATTGGTTTGGAAACCTTACTTTTCTATATTTGGAATGATGATCATGAGGTTTGAGAGGTTGATTAATTATGACAAAAATACCCTGTATGAGGATTTGAGTCGCTTGATGTTCTTTCTTGTGTGTTATATCTCTTGATTGCTTGCAAATGTGCCTTGGCTTGACTCTTTTTGATGATTCTTGACTGATATGCATGTATCGAAGTGATAAAGGTAGTTTTGTTCTTCAGCCTCTAGCCAAATAAGCCTACCTTGATCTAATCCTTTGATAATCCCTTTAAGCCTATGTTCTGCCCTTCTCTTTATACATTAGCCTTAAGTGGAAAACCATGGTCACCTTAACTTTAGGGAACTTTAGAGCTTTGGAATTGTTTTAGGAACAAGTGTAGTCTTCATTGGATTCTTATGAGTTGGTTAGTTGGGTTTCTTAGTTCCTCTTGTTTGTTTTTTAAATATGTTATGTATCTTGTCTCTTATAATTGTGTTCTAAAAAAAAAGAGAAAAAGAAAAATCAGAAAAAAAATGAATGGTGGAGTCAAGATGAGGATTTAAATTAGAGGTTTGAGGTGTGCTTTCATTGCATTTTTGTTGGGAAACAGGTTGTCTTCGTTTTTACACCAAGAGGGGGGTGAATTGGTGTTTTCACAAATATAAAATCTTTTCGCAATCTTGCAATCAAAGTATTAAACTTTTCACACTTTCTTGAAATGCAAGTAATGAAAAATAATATGCAGCGGAAAAACGTAGTTGACTGCGTAAATATTAAAGTCGACTGCAAAGTAAAAGTATAGGGATAGAGAAGATGAAACACTGAATTTTTATACTGGTTCGGCCAACAATGCCTACATCCAATATCCTTCCAACCCAGGAAGCAAATGCACTATAATGGTTGCGGTTTTTACAACAAGGAATTTATAGAAGACCTCCACGTCAAAAATATAAAACTCCTCTCTAACCCAAAACCAAAATATAGCTGCAGAACAAAACCAGAATTTCAGCAAGAATCCCCTCTTCTGCAATCTGCAACACCACTTTGAACAATCCTCAAAGTGAACAATCCCCTGTATCCAACAAGTACAAATACCAGCGGTCTTTATGGATGCCAAGCCAGAAAACAATGCAACAGTCTTCACAGGATGCCAAGCCTTAAACACGATCACACAGAAGCACCTTCCTTGTGCAGATACTGATCAATCTTTGTGTGCGCAAAAGAACCTCCCTTTGAATCTCTTTCAAGAAAGATCACCACCATCTTCTTGGAGAATTCTTGGAGCTCTTACAACAGAGAAGTTGATCTGAAACAGAAATGAAATTGTCAATTCATCAAAAGTCTCTTAATGGATTCGTAATCAGTCTATTTATAGATTTGTGTTATTCAGATAGACTCTCAGTCGATTATGCTACTATTTCAGTTGACTTAATTATGACAGTCATAATAAACAGTCAACCAGGTAGCATACAGTCAACCAAAAACAAAACACATTTAATACAGTTGACCAAGTCATCAATGCTCAACTAACTTTTAAAAATATAGTCGTTGGGGTGCAAGAACATAACCGAATTTCAAACCAGATAACAGATACAATCGAATGTGTCGCGCACATAGTCGACTTCAACCACGTAAAACATTTTGAAATTCTTTTCTTCTCAAAAATTCATAGAGCATTGTTTCTCAAAATCTGCACAAAGATTTTAGCATAGTCGAATCCATTAATAATGTAGTCGACTGCACTAGAGCTTTGTCACACAGTTATAAGTTCATAAAAGTGATTGTGGTTTTCAGCTTTAAAACATGTGCAGAACAACATATGTAAATGTAAAGTGCATTTCACATAGCACATAAAGCATGTGATCACGTTCCACATATATATCAATCAATCAACATAGGAACATGTAACACAGTACATAATCATATTCACAGATATAACAATCAATTTGCATAAGAACATGTAATAATAACAAACAACATATGCATGTTATTAAGTAATGTGTTGTCATCATCAAAAACTAGATTGATACAGAAATTGTGTTGTCAACAATCTCAACAATTTTCACTTGTTCCCCATTGCTCATGCATTTCTCTTGGTTTGTACCTACTCTTCTATATCTTGTCCTTCCCGGTCCTTGGCCCCATTACAACCATGAAAAGACCTTTTGATTTGAACAAGCATATGTTTTTAGTGTTGATATTAGAGGTTTGTCAAGTTTGTTTGTGTTTACTTTGGTTGGTAATTAGGGAGATTGAAACTGCATCCATGAGATTACTACATTGTTATTGTAATTCCTATTATTTTAATTCCGTTGTTCATGCCTTGCATAATGCTTAATCTCTTCTATGCTTGCAATTAGATATACACTTAGTTGCCTAATTTTTATTTAATCTTCGCTTAGTTGATTAAAGTCAAAGTTGCTTAATCTGTGGTGGTGTAGAATGGATAGAATGTGCGCATTGTGTTTACTTAATTCGCTTTTCTGAAAACAGAATTAGTCTTCGCTTAATTGGTTAATTGGTGTTAGATTAGGGGTGAGAGGAGTGAGTAATTGTTGTTAATATGGGATTGGATGCATTGCAATCAAACTAGTGGTCAACCTGTTTTTAATCTCATTTTAATTTGCGTTGATTGTTCAATTAACTTTAATTCACAAACGTCTATATATAGTTTTCTGTAAAACAGACGCCCTCATAGTTGAATACGCTATTAATACAATCGGCTATAGTCAAACAATTATAACAGCTATAACATTTAGTAGCTTTCAGACCAACTAAATTGATTGCACATTTAATTCAGTTGATTGACAATTAAGGCTCGGTCAAAGAAACAAAATATAGCCGTTATAGTTCACAAGCAACAACAGAAATTCAAAACAAAACTAACTAAGTCGAGTAGCTTCCGCATACAGTCGATTGTGTCACTTCAATGCAGTTTTGAAAATCTTTCTTTGCAAAAATACTCACAACACTATGTTTGAAAATCTGTGCAAAGTTACGAGTTTTAATCGACTTTCTTAATAATAAAGTCAACTTAAAACTTGCAGTTTTGTCACAAAATATAAATTCAACCAAAGTGCATGTGGTTTTGTTTTCCAAAACATATGTTATACAATCACAGATGATATCTCATGTAGAAAGCAGTAAATTGCACACATATACAAAATTAACACACACATGTTCTCAAGAAATCATACACATGAAAGTAATGAACATGTAACACATATCAGTTCATGTGTTATTAATAATGTATTGTCATCATAAAAAACCAGAAGCACTGTGAGATTGTAAGGTTTAGGTAAACCAGTGCTCCACTTATCAACAATCTCAACATTTTATATTGTTTTAAGCATGTGTCTTATGTACAGCTTTGCATGTTTCTCTTGATTTTTGGATTTTGTTTAGGTTGTAGGCT